>NC_069503.1:617725144-617982644 GCF_027579735.1 Bombina bombina | reverse complement strand
GGAGAGAGGGAGCACAAAAGAGAGGGGAGAGAGCGCTCAAAAGAGGGGGGAGAGAGTGCAAAAGAGAGGGAAGAGAGAGGGGGGAGAGAGCGCAAAAGAGATGGGGAGAGAGAGCACAAAAGAGATAGAGGAGAGAGAGAGCACAAAAGAGAGCGCAAAAGAGAGGGGGAGAGAGAGAGCGCAAAAGAGAGGGGGGAGAGAGAGAACTCAAAAGAGAGGGGGAGAGAGAGAGAGCAAAAGAGAGGGGGAGGGAGAGAGCAAGGGGTGGGACCGCTGTACTGCAAAAAATGGCCCATGTGAACAGGCTTTAGGACTAGTTAGTTATATTGTAGCTAGCTTAGGGTTTATTTTATAGGTAAGTATTTAGTTTTAAATAGGAATAATTTAGTTAATGATAGTAATTTGTATTTAGATTTATTTAAATTATATTTAAGTAAGGGGGTATTAGGGTTAGATTTAGGTTTAGGGGTTAATAAATTTAGAATAGTGGCGGTGAAGTTGGGGACGGCAGATTAGGGGTTAATAAATGTAGGTAGGTGGCGGCGACATTGGGGGAGGGAGATTAAGGGTTAATAAATATAATGTAGGTGTCAGCGATGTTGGGGGCAGCAGATTAGGGGTTAATAAGTGTAAGATTAGAGGTGTTTAGACTCGGGGTTAATAAGTATAATGGAGGTGGTGGCGATGTCTGGAGCGGCAGATTAGGGGTTAATAAGTATAATGCAGGTGTCGGCAATGTCGGGGCAGCAGATTAGGGGTTAATAAGTGTAAGATTAGGGGTGTTTAGACTCGGGGTTCATGTTAGGGTGTTAGGTGTAAACATAAAATGTGTTTCCCCATAGGAATCAATGGGGCTGCGTTACTGAGATTTACGCTGCTTTTTGGCAGGTGTTAGACTTTTTCTCTGCCTGCTCTCCCCATTGGTATCTATGGGAAAATCATGCACGAGCACGTACAACCAGCTCACCGCTGACTTAAGCAGCGCTGCTATTGGAGTGTGGTATGGAGCACAATTTTGCTCTACGCTTACTTCTTGCCTGTTAATGCCAGGTTTGTAAAAACCCATAATACCAGCGCTCATAACGCAAGACTCATAATCTACCCGATAGTGTCGAGGCATGGTGACAGGGGCATCCCCCAATTGTGTTCTTAACCAATAGAAACATTTTAACATGTTAAAAGGCCAGATGAGGCAAAGGACTGGAGCTACGATTACGGCCACAAGGCCGAAGCACATCAGCAGGTCCAGGGGACATCTCTACCACCATTCCGTCTTTGTTGCTAAAGGATTATAAATATGTTTTTACTTTGGATGAAAATAAAGGCTAAGTTTTATCATACGCTTTTGAGTGCTCCTTGTGGAATTTGTTTCTCTCAATTTGCCATTGGATGGAAGTAAGCACCTCGATAGCCTATCACTGATCCGAAAAAGACAACCACTCCCCATGGCCCACACGTGACCGGAGCTTTACGACATCACCCGCTGATTGAACGGAACCGAGGAAGTGGAGACAGACCGGCTTGAGGCTCAAGCAAAATCGCATCACATTCAAAGAAACCGCCCAGGATTGTTTTTACATAGGTGGGGAGTTATGTGCACAGCCACAAGTGAAACCGGAGATCCGTCAGCCAGAAAGTAAGTCTCCTGGAATATGGAGTTGTCACAAGGTGAAAGGGTGCTCAGCTAAGACATTGTATTACCTTGTGGGAGTGCTTGTAAGGATTCCCCGTAAAATAACTATATCACAACAGGAGTAGGTGCTATTCGTTTGTCTGATGGGCACAGCAAAGCCCCAAATCCTTGCTTGCTGGGAAAAGTACCCATTAAAGGATTAATATATTCAGACACCTTCTTCACCATCCTCCCATGATCAAGGCAAAGAGAATGACTGGGGGTTATGGGTAAGGGAAGTGATACTTAACAGCTTTGCTGGGGTGCTCTTTGCCACCTCCTGCTGGCGAGGAGTTAATATCCCACTAGTAATTGGAATGAATCATGGACTCTCCATGCCATAGGAAAGAAAACAACATTTGTCTATTGTTTCCTCAACTACACTGAAAATATGACCATTTTCTCTGTAGTAAAAAAAAAACCTATGTAAATAAGAGACAATAGCACTATTTCAAATACAGAATTATGATGGAACAATTGAAAAATAATTTGGAACACATTAAGGAGAAACAAATTTTATAGAGTAGTGCCCCTTTAAATTTCATTATAATTTAACTTGCAATTGCTTATAGTTTAGTACATATTACTTTTCTGACTGTTAAATAAGTGTATTGTGAATTCTTAGCAAACTTCACCAGCATAAAGCTGACAAGATAAATAGGTGAGATAGAGAATATCATGAGAATTGTGAGAAAGATTCAGACACACTCTGTGAGCTCTCCTGTTAAGCACAGGGGACTTTCCTGTCCTTCCCACTTTCTGAAACTGTCATGCTTATTTCACATAGAATAAATACAAAGTACAATGTAAATTGTAAAAGATACACAGAAATATAAAAAGTATTATCCTAATGTGTTAAAGCTACAGAGAAACGTTCAAAGCATATTCAGAGTTTGTAGAATCTCATTCCTAAATATAGTGTTGTATACAGAATCTAAATTAATAAAAATACAAAATAGAAAGTGCTAAGCTTCATATATAAAAAAACATTAACGACAAAATCTGAAGTCTATATAAAATACAAAGCACAAAGTATAACTGTAAGAAAACTTTCATTTCTTGCAGTGTTATATTGCACTCAGCTTGTCTCACCTTCACAATACGAAAGAAGTATAGTAAAATTTGTCTTCCTCGAATTTTGTGAGAGATCTTAGTGCTGGAGGCTCATTTTAGTTCATCTCACCTGAACACGGAGCTTTAGATCATTAGGCCCAGAGAGAGAGAAAGAGAGGGAAATTAACGTTAATGTTTTGTTATTGTATGGAAGTAAAAAAAAGTTGAACATTTTTTGTTTCTGTCATGAATAAAAAATAAATTGTTTTCAAAATGGCTGCATGATCAGCTGGTGTACAGCAAATATTTGGGCACAAAGAAGCATTTAATTTTAGTTTGAACACAAATGTAGCTAACATTAACTTAACCCTTTTGATATAAGGAATGATATCAAAACTTGAATTGCTGATCTTTGAAATTGATGATTTTTAGTTTAATTTCTCTTTGACTGATGACAAGTAGTTATGTTAGAGAGAGATGAGACTGTAGGATTGTATTGATGATACTAGAATGTTTTTTTCTCTCTAGCTTCTTACAGAAAATGCATGGTATTTCCAAACCAAGTACAGCAAACTTTACCATCAAGTTCATGGAAAGTGAAATTTAAATGTAACACAGATCTACTAGAACATATTTAATATCTCTCACTAGTGTTGCCAGCTATCCTACACAAATGTACTGGAAGACTAGTGGCAGATTAGATGCCATGGGTCTGTTCAGCATATGCCACAATGGAATTTCAGATTTAATTGCCTGAAACTCTTTTGAGGTATATAACCATATTGGGCCTTAGATCAGACTAATTGTCCTATAGCCCTATCAACCATATGCCATGTATTAACTCAGATCAGACTCCATGCCTTGCAGTACTCATCAGTCATATGTTTATATTGGACTCAAAATCAGACCAAATCAGTTTAGGATCCCATTTTCTTACATTCATTTTACAGGACAAACAGTTAGATACTGGACACCTGCAACCCTACACATAAGGACTAATCTTAGCTTATGATGACAATTTGTATTCAGATATTCTTATTTTTCCTTATGATTTCTGTAAATTCTAGCTGTTTGTATTGCTTTCTAATGGTAGCCATTTCTTTAATTGTGTTTGTTTTAAAGAAAATTACATAAAGTTATGTTTATTAAGATATTGTCTAGCCTGTTATTGAAATACATAGCTTGGAATAATTTTAATAATATGTGTAAAAAGAATAAAGTTATACAATTATTGCTGGCTTTTAGCTACCAAGCTAATAAACACACAGCTGGTCTAGAATAATAGGTCATTAACACTTAATGAGGACATGTAACATGTAGGTTAAGAAATGGACTTAGAGCATCACTATGAACAGGTTTCCAAGACAACCAACATGTGTTTAAATTAGACTTGTTATAATTAATATCAGCTTATTGCATGCAAATCATTCTCATCCATATGTATTTGTAGAATGCTGAAATTCTGTTATTGTAACCTCCAAGCATAAAAGTTAAAGAGCTTTAAATTGATTTGCATCTAGGGTCAGTTAAACATAACAATGAAAAAGTAGTTATGTGCTGCTTGTGCGCAGCCAAAAATGGATCATTATGACTTTTTTCAAAGGACATGCACTAAAATAATCAATGATAAGAATGTTTAATTTAAAATTGATCATTATACCATTATCTTTTTTGACTAATGACCCTTGCTATACATGATTGTTCCTTGAAGCCTCCAGCTGCCTTGTCTAATCAATCTCATTATTAAAATTCTGTTTAGATGTATAGATCTCTTTTGAGATGTTTTTAAGTTACACAGAGCTATTGAAATAGGATTATACTATGTCTTGATGTGAGATAAATGCAAAAGCTAAAAAATAAATAGTGTACCGGCAATGCTAAATAAAATATTGTAATATATAATTCCATGCCTCTGAGTGGCTTGTTATGCTGCTTACTGTGCAGTGTGCTAATTAGTTTTTGTTTGAGGCAAGTAACGAGCAATGTGATACCATTCATTTCATTGAGTTAGGTTCCATACTTTAACCAAGCATATGTAAGATTCCATAATTAAGCACTATACAAGTATATACCATAAATTAAAACATTTGAGGCTAGATCATAAATGGAGTGCAACTGATAGCACAGGGTGCATTGTTTTTATGTAGCCTTGCACAAGGAATAATGGAAAATCTAGGGGATGGGAAATAAATATTTTAACCTAAGCATCTTAAAACAGCCAATATATATATAATGTTTAGCTCCCCTATACTTTTTATGGATAGCCCAGGGAGTGCTATTAGCAATTGATGAGTTAAGTGTGGTGCTCGAGCACAATCCCAAATATTGCTGTAAAATGCAAAGTTTTTTAAGACATTAAGTATTATTAATAGTATAGCACCACAAGAACTCCACTACTTGCCCATTGTCTGCTTAGTGCATATCAGCTTAGTGCTTGAGCAATATATATAACATGAATTTTAATGCACATCCCTTTTGAAGTCTATTACGTCAGGGATTTAGCACACCCACACTATCAGACATACAGTTGTTAGTGTGTGTAAAGGATTGGAAAATGTTGATGATTCCATGCACAAATAATCAATCAAACATACTATTAAAAACAGGGGCACTTTCATTCATCAAAGTTTAGAAAGCATGATGAATGAAAGTGCCCCTGTTTTTAATAGTATTTTTAAAAACCGGGCTTTCATTCATCAAAGTTTACCTTCACTTTAAGTAGTGGCAGAAAGTATGCCAGTATAAAAAAAAAAGTTTGTGTTTTTTTTTTTTTTTTAATTGTTTTAATTATATATTTTCTGCAGTGTAGGATCCCACCTTACCACCCAACCTCCCTGAGCCCCCCCAACCAGCTCTCTAACCCTCCCCCTCTCACTATTTGGTGCCATTTTGGGTACTGGCAGCTGTCTGCCAGTACCCACTTTTCAAAATAATGTGCCCTTTTTTACATAAATATTTATTTTCTGTAGTGTAGCTGCCCCCCCAATACCCCTCTCCCTCTTCCCCAGATCCCTTTTTTAAAACATAATGTCCCCCCTCCCTCTCCCAATACCCGCTCCCACCAAAACTTCAATGCACATAATAGTGCATATTGCGAGCTCGCGCACACGCACACCAGGGACTGATCCGACACTACTGGCCGGAAGTGATCCAGCAATGGGTCGCCCACCCACCTCCCTGCAGCTGCTCCCACCCACGATCGGCACAATCGCTGGCTGATGCAGAGAGGGCCACAGAGCATCAGTGTTTGAAAAAAGGTATTGCAGTGATGCCTCAATATCGAGGCATCACTTCAATACCTTGAAAGCGACTGGAAGCGATCAGGATTGCTTCCAGATGCTTTAAACCCCTAACGACGTACAGGGTACGTCGTTGGTCTTTAACGACCAGTTTGTGTATGACGTACCCTGTACGACGTGTGTCGTTAAGGGGTTAAAAAATACTTTGGACTTTGAATGCAAACATAGAAACACTATTTACTGTGTTTTAGCAATGTTAATGCATAGCAGAGCTTATATTTTTGTGCTCAATTTATAATCTAGGCCTTGTTTGAATTAATCATACGTGCTCTTTTGAATGGAAGAATATTTAGAAACTTTTTTCCAATTCTAAATCCTCACAATATAGGATAATGTTTTTTATTCTGTAAATATAATTTAACTAATAATATTCATTTTCTTATTATCTGAAATAAAAAACATGGCCCCTATTATTAAAAAAAAATAACACTTTTTTATTGTCTTAACAGATTTTTCTGTAATATAAGAAACTATAGAACCTGCAGTCAAAAAGGTCAAGACAGAGATAGGGCTGAGAAGAAGATTTCATAAACAGATGATAAAGAGAGAGGGTAGAACTGTTCAAACCGGAAAGTTGCACAGAAGAGACAATTAGAAGTGGTGATAAATTAATTAAAACACCAGGAACAGCTGTATATACAGAAAATAGACTATGTGATTGGGTCACCCATTACACAGTAAGTACACTTTAACAAATTCTATGTACAAAACGGGGAATTTAAAGGGTAAAACCACAAGACCAGTGTTTCTCATGTATTCATTATATCTTAACTAGAGCAGAGGTTAAATAATCAGTTGATCAGTAACCATGGTTACTTACTTGCTCTCACCCTTCAGATTATTATTTTTATTGCGCTTGCAATTTCTGACCGAGGATTGGATTCTGATTGGCTGATCATTTGAAGAAGAAGGTAGCTACGTAACGGTGGGGGAAGTTAAGCTGCCATATTTACATCATATTATAGAAGTTATCGACGATGATTACTAGGAGAAGGAAGTAGGTAAGACAAAAGGGGTACAGTGCAGGCGGATCTTTGTTTTTTATTTTTAAATATCGGATTCTGTTATCTCCAGTGTTGACTGTCCCTTTAAGATATAATGAAAATCTGGCCTGTTAAGGGTCCTGAGGACTGGAGTTGAGAAACTTTGCACTAGACTATACTAGACTGCAAGAGGTGTTCACCATATAAGATATAGAAAGGCAAAGTTTTTGTAAATAAAATATTCATAGGAATTTTAACAAAAAAATGCCACTAATCTTCTTTCAGTCTAAATCTGTATGGCATACGTAACAAAAAGTTGTGATTACTTTTGCACTGAGATGATAACTAGAAGTATAAAGTCACTGGTTTTCAAACCTATTCTCAGGCCTCCCCAACAGGTCAGATTTTCAGTATTACCTAGGATGAGAGCAGGTAAACAAATCAGCTTATTATTTCACCTGTGCTTCAGTTCAGATATCCTCAAAATCTGTCCTGTTAGGGAGGCCTGAGGACAGGTTTGAAAACCAGTGCATAAGGTTGAGTAGATCTTTTATTTTGCATACGTGGTGATGTTACTGGCACTCCCATGAAGCCTGGGAAAGCCACCCACTAGGCCACCAATGATTCCTATAGTGCAGAGGATCACCCAAAAAAGCTTTTTGATCTGTGATTCCCCTGCATGACTAAAAGGGCTTGTCGTGTGCACCCGGATCACGATGCAGATGACGAGGACACCTTGTCTTGGGCATCAAAGTGGTGAACCAGTACATCTGCATATTAATCTCAGGCTAACCTTTACTTTGTTTAAAGGGACAGTCAAGTCCAAAAAAAACTTTCATGTTTCAAATAGGGCATGTCATTTTTAACAACTTTCCAATTTACTTTTATCACCAATTTTTCTTTGTCCTCTTGGTATTCTTAGTTGAAAGCTAAACCTAGGAGGTTCATATGCTAATTTCTTAGACCTTGAAGGCCGCCTCTAATCTAAATGCATTTTGATAGTTTTTTCACCACTAGAGGGCATTAGTTCACATGTTTCATTTAGATAACATTGAGCTGATGCACGTGAATTTACCATGGAGACAGCTCTGATTGGCTAAAATGCAACTCGGTCAAAAGAACTGAAATAAGGGGGCAGTCTGCTGAGGCTTAGATACAAGGTAATAACAGAGGTAAAACGTGTATAATTATAACTGTGTTGGTTATGCAAAACTGGGGAATTGGTAATTAAGGGATTATCTATCTTTTAAAACAACAAAAATTCTGGTGTTTACTGTCCCTTTAATGATCCTTTAAAACCCCACTGACTCCTTGCAGACCATAGCTCCAAACATTTCCAGCTTAACTGTCAATCCCAACACGTGGTCTTTCCAGGATGCCCCTTGCGAATGTAAGGCCTGCTCCATTTTGAAAACCATACCTTCTATTCTCGCATTCTCAGTATGCTTACATTTAGAAACAAAATCATTATATGTTCACCTTAAAATGTTATCTGATAATTATACCTCTCTTGAGCCTTTTTAGATTTGTTATTATGATGACCTTTTTTTTTCATCATTAGGGAAATACCAAAAGCGTTTTTTTTTAGGAGGGCACACCCTATTAAATACTGCACATATTAAAAATGTGTATCTTTTAATAAGAAGTAAAAATAAATTAAAACAAAGTCTACACCAGAACTAAGTCTACACCAGAATTGTTATGGTTTTAAAAGATAGATAATCCCTTTTTTACCCATTCCCCAGTTTTGCATAACCAACACAGTTATATTTATATATTTTTTACCTCTGTGATTATCTTGTATCTAAGCCTCTGCAAACTGCCGCCTTATTTCAGTTCTTTTGACAGACTTGCAGTTTAGCCAATCAGTGATAGCTCCCAGGTAACTTCACGTGCATGAGCTTAATGTTATCTATATGAAACACATGAACTAACACCCTCAAGTGGTGAAAAACCTGTTAAAATGCATTCTTAAGAGGCGGCCTTCAAGTTCTAAGAAATTAGCATATGAACCTCCTAGGTTAAGCGTTCAACTAAGAATACCAAGAGAACAAAGCACAATTGGTGATAAAAGTAAATTGGAAAATTGTTTAATATTACATGCCCTATCTGAATCATGAAAGTTTGTTTTGGACTAGACTGTCCCTTTAAGCCATTGTTGTGTAGATAGATATATAGATAGATGGCTAGATAGATAGATAGAAATATCATGCAGAAACAACAAAGTTTAAAAAAACAAAACAAGTTATGGTTTTTACCATCCTAATTTGGTCAAAAAGCAGAAAGAATTAATAAATATGCATAGCATAATACATTGCATAGTTTACTTTTGTGCTATATATTTTTGTTAGACTTGTTAGACTACTCTGTGAATTTTATAATCTTTTTAATGTTAAATTAAAGATAAACCTGGTGCACTAATGACATCCTGTTAGGAAATGGTGATACACAGGTGCTAACAGGGATCCTATAATTACATCAACTAATGATAATCTCACACGTGTTAGGTATTACCAGGCTCAAGAAATCTATATTTTATGTCATTTGTTCTGTAGTTCTAAGCAAAATATGCAACCATTATTTAACCTTGACTTTTCAGTTAAATAAAATAAGGCTATTAACAGCTAGATCACCATCAAGTGATTTTCTATTAAAAATGAAAACTGAATGCATAGTCCAAGTATTATATACTTATATAGTATATATATTATTATGCATAGGTCATTAGTAATAATGAAACAATCATACTACTAAAAGTATTTCTGCTAATAAAGTTATTTAATTCAAATGTTGTTTTTGTTAATCATTTAGGCCTAGATTATAAATCGAGCACAATTTAGTGTGGATTATGTAGTACTATTAGCACTCTCGTTATAATGTTAACTATTGGGGCGGAGCGATGAGCTGAACCTTCAGGACGCATCTTGGAGGAGCTCCTGTTCTACATACAACATATTTGAGCCTTTTTTAGGTTCCTAAGGGATATTTAAAATTCTTTGGTGATTATAACTTTACAAGATCGCTGTGGAGTATGAGCCTATCTAGGTTGGTTCTTTAGCCTATGCTGTTTAGCCAAACTAAGCGACACTGTCTGACAGGCTACCGCACATCCCCCCCCCCCCAGGTAACTGGGTTACGAGTAGTCTTACTTGACTACACACTCTGTTTAGAGATGGATATCGATACATGGGAAACAGAAGACACTATCTCTGAGATTCTCAACGAACACTTTGCTGGACTGCGTTACTTAATTGTGCAGTCTTTTGCAAGTTGCTCGCCCCACGTGACCCCAAGATGGCGACCGAGAACTAAAGGCTTCTGCCGAACGAGATGTGGATTCTCCAATAGAATTGGTCTCAGAGGAGGCTGCACCATTCTACACTGATTATGCTGGCACGCGTGAATATGGGAGCAGGGATACGGAGGAATGCGGTGTTGCTCCCCAGCACATGGGGAAGATTGCTCAGATCCCCCAGCGGTGAGATATGCCTAACTTGTGGAATATCGGCAGTGAATTTGCGATGCAGCGGAGGCCCTTGCAGCTTGATGTTGGCGGCTCAGACTCATAGAGACCCGCACTTCTCACGGCGGGAGCTGTGCTTACCTTTGGCTCCCGTGGGAGGCGGCCTGTTGGTGCGCGTATCCCAACCCTCCATAACAGCCCTGTGGACACATTTAAGCTTTGCTGGTTCACCTTAGTAGAGCCGGGTTCAGCTTTGGGACACCTGATTTTTGTTGAGGCATCTCCTGGAAAGGGATTATCGAAAGTCGAGAACCTCGGCCTCCTGCACCCTTACCCCCACATGCTCAGAAACATACCGGTAAGACTTTTAATTCCCCTAAGCAGAGCGGGCATAGGCTAGAGAGTGGCTTGCAAAATCCTACAACTGCCCGCTAAGTTCTATTATCTTCTGGAGCACCTTGTATATTATCCAGCGGTTCTGGGAAGCAATTGCAGCAAGCCTAGTAGATCAAGCTTCTTAAGGCTTTCCAACAACTTGACTCTCAGTAGCACCTCTATCTCTGTAGATGATGGCCAGAAACCCTGATTTTAGAGGTTCTACTTTGTGACCGTAATGTACAACTGTTTGTTTGCATCTCCTAAGTTGTCAATCTGACTTACCTGTGACTATACGGAATAGAGCCGTTAACAAATAATAACTGCTGCTAGAGATAGCTGGACTTTTGTTATACCAAAGATCCCATAAAATGTTTGTATTTGACTTGTATGCTTTGTCTAACTTACTGTTTACAATGAGGGCGTTTAACTGTAATGACTTCTGATTAGTGTGTTGGAGGGTTATGGAGCAATCGCTGTGACATGCTAAGCTGCTTTGACACTAAAGTTAATTCATATTCCTTTACAGCAGGGTAGGTCTATACCAGGTACATATACTGTATGCTCAGACATATATAGCTCCCTTGGTAGTTGATGGTGGTGACAATATACTAACCCATGACTCAAATTATGAT
This sequence comes from Bombina bombina, assembly GCF_027579735.1. Lineage (NCBI taxonomy): Eukaryota > Metazoa > Chordata > Amphibia > Anura > Bombinatoridae > Bombina > Bombina bombina. The sequence continues at coordinate 617,971,164 of NC_069503.1, read as the reverse complement.
TCCTTCTTTCTTGCTAGACAGTTGCCCTGTCATTGTAAAGCACATGGCTGGGTCACTGGTTATTAAAAACTAACCCTACACTCACACAATATGCTTCATTGTCCCCTACATATTATTAGGTCAGCTAACTCCCACCCAGTCTGGCCAGATTAGTGGGACCTATGTTTTATCACTATAATGCCAGTAGTGGCCATTGCAGCTCTAACAAGCCTGCATCTAATTCTACTAATTTTTGCTCTTTCATATTAATACTTACCAGGGGTTGTGCATACACGTATACATGTTTGAATATCCCTGAGCTAAGCTGGACTGTATTGCATCATCTGTTCTGTGGGGGAGTGGGACTGTTAGAAGAGATGTTTTATAATTCCATAGTGTGCTCCATACCTAAGTCACGACCAACTTGCCTCATGTATAAATTTCTTTATGACTGCCCTTCTAGATATTGAATGAGTGTAGGTCACTTTTCATACTTCTCATCACTGTGTCTTTAACTATAAATTTAATTTTATGATAATCAATTAGTGGCCATGTACCCCTCTATTATATTATCTTAGCCTAGTCCTCCTTAAAATGTACCCATTCAGATAGTTCACATAAACTAATCATTCCCTTATTTGAACTTTAATAGTTATGCAAACTTAAGGATGAGAGGCTCCTTCTTGATATTGGCTCCCAGGGCAATTCATAACCCTATCTGTTAGGAAATGCACATTTGATACATAGAGCCCTAACGTGATTACCAATCATGGAAACGAGGTGTGGCTTCATATTCAACATTTACTCTAGTGCTATGTCTCCTTTACAGGCTATACATGGGGTTATACCTATGGCCTTATACTATTGTTGTACTCCTACGGACTTTCATATCAGCAGGGGCTGAAGTCTGGGGGTGGTTTGGTATCCAATTGTGTTTCTATCCTTCTGTTCCCATATTATTGTTGTTAGCTATTTTACGTTGAAAGCCCAAAAGGGGCAATGTTATAACATTTTTGGTCCATGAGTGACCACCTACAGCATCAGTTTTCCTCCTCTATATTGTATAAATTTGTCGGGGGGCCAAGAGTGTTCCCTTGGAGGAATTCACATATGTCAAAATTGTTACTACTTAGACACCTATGACAATATACAAGTACTTCTTTTATTTCCTTTGTCTATGCATGAATCTTGCTTACTTATACCATTGTATTGTTATTTTGATTGAATCTTCAATAAAGCCTTTGAAAAATGGAAAAAAAAAAATGTTAACTATTGTTTTGTCAGGTTTGCGCTGGTGTCGCAAATTGAAAGAATCAGTTTTTGAATCTGAGCGCTATTAAAGTGAGGGCGATAAACATCACAACATGATTTAAACTGCAATAGCGGAAGCAGGAAACTGTTCCTGCGCTAACTGCACTATTTGTTAATTTACATTGCTCTAGGAATATAAAAGAGTGCTTTCCCATTTAACGTTGACTGTATTGCTTTCAAAAGCTAGAATATTTAATATACCTTGCGCACACAAAATTGGCAAATTCTTTTTATACTCCAATCAAAATATGGTCGAAATCTAAAAAATTCTAAAGAAAAAAAATTGGTTGGAGTGCCTCTTCTACATTATATGCATAAGTAGGTAGTCTCAAAAAATAATTACTTTAGGCCAACAAAACCCTTTAAACGAAAAATTATTTTTAAAGTAAATATTATTTACCTCGAAAATAAATCTTATTGTCAAACCTTAATACATAGAATAAACAGTTATAAAACGTATATAAAAATGACCCAGGTCAGTGAAATCTTTTTATTTAGAGTCTGATGCAAAATTTGTATTAAATCTTTTTAGTAAAATTTTTCCTTACTGGTGACAACAAACTATTAAAAAATAGCAATATTAGCAATTTTTGGCTTATTTTCATAGTGCTGAAAGGGTTACAAATCTTTCTTCAGGGAATGTACTACAAAATACATCATCACTCAGATAAGGTGTCATAGATTAAAAAAAATAATGGTTCTTAAATATTTAATTTTCCCCTGTAAAGGCTGTAATGACCGCCAATTAATGTAGGCTGGAGTTGCAGTTCACCTATGCCAGTCCTTCATCCAATGGCGCTGCAGCACTAATCGGTTGATTTGAATATTAAAATCGGCATGCAAATTCTGACTTGTGGGCACTCGCATGCACAATGCACCTTGAATCACATTCTTCCAGTTTTGTGAAGCTAAAATATCACGTGCGCATTTATTATGATCGTCATTGAACTGCAGTATGACACGCGCTGCTGAAGCTGCAGAAGACTAGGGACATGTGGGCATGCGTTGCAAAAAATTTAAAGATATGCGCATGCATGACATTATCTTTATTCTAACTAGGTAGAACTCTGCAATTTGTGAGAATTACAATGGAAAAATAGCGATTGGCAGCATTTGTATTTTATTTTATGAATTGCATGTAAATGTAAAAAAAATGATAATAGGTATTATTGGCATTATTGTATAACTTTATATGATGTTTAAAAAAAAAACGAAAAAAAAATAGGGTTTACTATGGTGGCTAAAACTATAACTCCAGTTTCCTTTATGGTTAAAAAGTTACAGGTAATACCAATATTGCAAATGTTAATTAGGTCAGCAGGATCCTTTTCGTGAGCTCACCTTGCCTCTTTTTCTGCAGTTCTGGGTATACCAGCATTAAGCCTCTCTGTGACTCCCTCTGTCTGATGCAATGCCGTCTATCAAAAAGATGCCCAGCTCCAACCAATGGTGACTTGTCCACACAACTCCCAGGAGTCCTTCTGGCTTGTTTGTTACCTACGGTAACACGGCTTAGTATGGCAAATGCGGTGGGACAAACTTCTGATCTGCTTTTAAAAAAAAATGATGAAGTCTGAAAGCTAAATTCACATGCTGGCATGAAGGAGTTAACCTAATGTTGCCATCAAATATAACCTATAAATAAATGCACAGTATTGAAAGACACAATCTGCTTGCAAAAGGCTGTCTAATGAGCCCTTTTTAGATGGATGACGCCAGCCATGGTGTATCGGCCAGTAATTGGGTGACCCACTAAGGGAAGCAAAAAAATAATAAATAAAAAAAAGGATTGTAATTTTTTTTTTTTTTGTAGAAAATGTATTGTTCTTAGTGTTAGATAGAGAGAGTGCAGAAGTTATCTGTACTTCATTATACTACCAGATTTTGGGTTTTCTTGCAAAAAGATACAGTATATACTATTGATTTGTCAAAAGATTTTATAATGTTGAGGAGGCATACAAAATTGTAAATGATACAGACGCTGATATTGAATACCATCCTAATTCAGAAAGTGAGGAAACAAGTGACACGGATGCCGAGCCTTATATTACCCCCAACAAAACAAAGGTCCAATCTCCACAAGAACAATTTACAGAGTCTCAAGGTGTCAATTTAATTTGGAATACCCCTAATTTTTATAGCCCTGAAATTCCCTATTTCTTTCATGTAATTTGCAAGAGTCCATGAGCTAGTGACGTATGGAATATACATTCCTACCTTGAGGGGGCAACGTTTCCCAAACCTCAAAATGTCTATAAATACATCTCCCACCTCACTCATACTTCAGTTTTACAAACTTTGCCTTCGTTGGAGGACGGTGAAGCAAGTCGTGCTTGATTTCTTCTGTGAAAGGCGCTTCTAAGCATTTTGAAGCCCAGTTTCTCTCAAAGTACAGTGTTTGTCTGAGGGATGTGAAGGGAGTATTTGCCTAATGATGCCATGTTTTAACCTATGAGAAATCTATTCTAAGGCTCTCTGTAAATTTGGTTGTGGGGATTCATCTGCTACCTCCCTTTACAGATTGACATTATACTCCTCTACCATTACCTCTGCTGATATGTTTCAGTACTGGTTTAGCTGTCTGCTTTATGTGGATGGGTGTCTTCAGGTAAGTATATATCTTTTTTAAAGAAACTCTCTGCTATGTTTGGCACTTTATATTTTTAAAGATTTAAATACATATTGCACAAATTTGCCATGAGTCAGGTCTATGTTTATTTCCCTTTGCAGTCTAACAGTTTCAGCATGGAAAATTATGTTTGGGTTTTTAGTATATTGTTTACTTACCTGAGGTTTCAGATAGTTGTAACTTTGGTCTTGTTTTTTCATATTTTTGCAGGCAAATTAGGCTTGCGATGGCGCAAAATACTTCTATTTATTGCATCATTTTTGATGCGAAGGTTGTGTTTGTTGTGACGCGTCACGTCATTTCTTGCATCTTTGTTGCCGCAAATTTTTTGCCACAAGGTCGCGCCTGTTATGACACGAATTGTGTCATTTCCTGTTAACCTTGGCACCAAAAGTATTTTTCTTAGTATTTGCATCATCCTTGTTAGCGTCATTTTTGGCACCAAAAATGTTGTTATATTAAGTCTCTCTCCCTCTTTTGCTCTCTGCTTTATTTGTTACAGAGGGCTATGATATTTGCTTTTGTTTTTCATATAAGCATTTTTTCCCATTCCTGAAACTGCTATTTTGTGGAAATGAGATATTTTGTTTAAATGTTTTTTCTTTTTTGTTAAATTTTTCAAGATGTCTCAAACTTATCCTGCCTCTGATGTTACTGTAGGAACCAAGATGCCTAAAAACAAATCTACCAACGCTAAGTGTGTATGTTGTAAATTGGCTGATCTTTCTTCAGCTCTCAAGTATGTGGCACTTGTTATGAGAAATTGTTTCATGCTGATAAAGTTTCTATAAGTGCAAATACATCTACTGTTAAACCTTCACAGTCAAATGTACATGATATTCCTGTAGATATAAAAGATTATATTGCTGCAGCCATAGAGAAGGCTTTCAGGCCCATTTATCAAGCTCCGTATGGAGCTTGAAGGGCCGTGTTTCTGGCGAGTCTTCAGACTCGCCAGAAACACAACTTATGAAGCAGCGGTCTAAAGACCGCTGCTCCATAACCCTGTCCGCCTGCTCTGAGCAGATGGACAGGAATCGCCGGAAATCAACCCGATCGGGTTGATTGACACCTCCCTGCTGGCGGCCGATTGGCCGCGAGTCAGCATGGGGCGGCGTTGCACCAGCAGCTCTTGTGAGCTGCTGGTGCAATGTTAAATGCGGAGAGCGTATTGCTCTCCGCATTTAGCGAGGTCTTGCGGACCTGATCCGACACTGTGGATCAGGTCCGCAAGACCTTTAATAAATTGGGGTCTATGACTGCTATTCCGCCTTCAAATAAACGTAAAAGGTCTCTTCCTACTTCTCATAATTCTGATGAAGTTTTTATTGACCAACAGCATACTGAAGTATTGTCTGCTGATGAGGACTTATTTGGCTCAGAGGATCCTACTTCAGACTCTGAAATTGATCAATCTTCCTTTCTTTTTAAGATGGAATATATCCGTTCTTTGTTAAAGGAAGTATTGTTTACTTTGGGTATTGAGGAATCTAGTCCTCTTGATAACAAATAGCAAACAGTTTTTCCTATTCCAGATGCTATCTCTAAAATAATTTCTAAGGAATGGTCTAAGCCTGGTACTTCTTTTAATCCTTCTTCTAGGTTTAAAAAATTGTATCCTTTACCTGTGTCTAATTTAGAGCTTTGGAAAAAAGTCCCTAAGGTTGATGGCACTATTTCTACTCTTGCTAAACGTACTACTATTCCTATGGAAGATAGTACTTCCTTTAAGGATCCCTTAGATAGGAAGATTGAATCTTACCTTAGTAAGGCATATTTACATACTGGCTATATTCTTAGACCTGCTATCTCTATAGCTGATGTTGCTGCTGCTTCAACTTTTTAGTTGGACAGTCTAGCACAGCAGTTATCAGATCCTGATTTAACTAGCATTGTTCTTCTACTTAAAAATGCTAATCATTTCATTTGTGGTGCTATATTTGATATTATTAAGATTGATATTAAATCTATGTCTTTAGCTATTCTTTCTAGAAGAGCTTTATGGCTTAAATCATGGAATGCTGATATGGTGTCTAAATCTAGATTACTATCTTAATCCTTTCAAGGTAATAATTTATTTGGTTCTCATTTGGATTCTATTATCTCCACGATCACTGGGGTAAGGGAGTTTTTCTGCCTCAAGATAAGAAATCTAAGGGTAGATTTAAAGCTCCCAATCATTTTCGATCCTTTCATCAGTCTAAGGAACAAAGAAACAATCCTTCCCCTAAGGCCTCTGGTTCCAATAGAAGACCATCCACAAATTCAAATAAGTCCAAGCCTGATAAGAAACCAAATACAGCCCCTAAGACTGCATGAAGGTGCGACCCTCAAACCAGTTCAACTGGTGGGGGGCAGACTAAAATTATTTCAAGACATTTGGGCAGATTCTGTCCAAAATCAGGGGATTCAAGATATTGTTTCTGAGGGGTATCAAATAGGTTTCAGAATAAGACCTCCCATGGATATTTTCTTTCTTTCCCATGTTCCAACAAATCCTGTGAAGGCTCAGGCTTTTCTGAAGTGTGTTTCAGACCTAGACCTTTCAGGGGGGATTGTCCCAGTTCCTCTTCAGGAATAGAGTTTGGGTTTTTATTCAAATCTGTTCATTGTTCCAAAGAAGGGGGATTCATTCAGACCAATTCTGGATCTGAAAACTTTAAATCGTTTTGTAAGAGTCCCAACTTTCAAGATGGTGACTATAAGGACTATTCTGCCTTTTGTTCAGCAAGGTCATTTCATGTCCACAATAGACTTACAGGACACTTATCTTCATATTTCGAGCTACCCAGACCACTATCGGTTTCTGAGATTCTCTTTTCTAGACAAGCATTACCAATTTGTCGCTCTTCTGCTTGGTCTAGCGAGAGCTCCGTGAATCTTTTCAAAGGTTCTCGTGCCCTTCTATCTGTAATCAGAGAGCAGGGTATTGCGGTGTTTCCTTATTTTGACGATATCTTGGTACTAGCTAAATCTTTTCATTTAGCAGAATCTCACACAAAACAACTTGTGTCGTTTCTTCAAAGACATGGTTGAAGGATCAATTTACAAAAGAGTTGCTTGATTCCTCAGACAAAGGTCACCTTTTTAGGTTTCCAGATAGATTCAGTGTCCATGACTCTTTCTTTGACAGAAAAAAGACAAATGAAGTTAGTGTTAGCTTGTCTAAACCTTCAGTCTCTATCATTCCCTTTAGTGGCTATGTGCATGGAAGTTTAAGGTCTCATGATTGCAGCATCGGACGCGATCCCCTTTGCTCGTTTTCCTATGAGACCTCTTCAGCTTTGCATGTTATAATAACTATTAATAATATAATAACTAGTATTTATATAGCGCCTTTCTCCCAGTGTGACTCAAATTGCTTTTTCAGCGCTCGCTCTCGAAATTAACCAAATCTGCAGCTGAATAGTAATAGTTGTTATTATTATCCAATTTAATTGTACTAATTTTATCAACCTTGGAAGGATGAAGACCTTGGATCTTTTAAACAGGCTTTTTTTGTAGTCAGGGCATTTACCAACTGAGCTACCTCATCAATGGTGCAGGGATTATACTCAGATATCACAGTTGATGTACTTAAGTCCCAACATTCAACAATCTCTGTCTTGGTGGTTAAATCATCACCTTATTGTTCAAGGGGCCTACTTTGTTCATCCTTACTGGACAGTTATCACAACAGATGCAAGTATTACAGGTTGGGGAGATGTCTGGGGTCTCTGATAGCATAAGGGGGTTGGGACCCTCAGGAGGCAAGGTTACCAATCAATATTTTAGAACTCTGTGCTATTTTCAGAGCTCTTCAGGCTTGGCCTCTATTGAATAGAGAACTTTATCTTCAATTCCAGACAGACAATATCACTACAGTGGCATATGTCAATCATAAAGGGGAAACATGCAGTCCTTCAGCAATGAACGAAGTATCTGTAATACTTTCTTGGGTGGAATCCAATTCTAATCAAATTTCTGTGATTCATATTACAGGAGTAGACATTTGGGAAGTGGATTATCTCAGTCGTCAGACTTGACATCCAGGAGAGTGGTCTCTCCATCCAGATGTGTTTTTTCAATTGGTACAGATGTGGGGTCCCCCAGAAATAGATCTGATGGCCTTGCGTCTGAATAAGAAGCTTCCAAGATATCTTTCCAGGTCCAAGGATCTTCAGGCGGGGATGGTAGATGCTTGGTTCCTTGGTTTTTACCAACCTGCTTACATTTTTCTGCCTCTGGTTCTTCTTCCAAAGGTGATCTCCAAGATCATAATGGAACAATCTTGGCCTCTCAGGTTTTGGTATGTGGACCATGTCAAGATGTCCAGTTGCCAACCTTGGCCACTTCCTTTAAGGCCAGACCTTCTGTCTCAAGGGCCGTTTTTCCATCATGGTCTCAAATCTCTAAATTTGATGGCATGGAAATTGAACGCTTAGTGCTTAGTCATAGAGGTTTTTCTGACTCAGTGATTCGCACTATGATACAGGTTCGTAAGTCTGTTTCCAGGAAAATTTATCATCGGGTTTGGAAAACCTATATTTCTTGGTGTTCCACTCATAATTATTCTTGGCATTCTTTCAGAATCCATAGGATTTTACAGTTTCTTCAGGATGGTTTGGATAAGGTTTTGTCTGCAAATACTTTAAAAGGACAAATGTCTGCTCTTTCTGTCTTATTTTATAGAAAGATTGCTAAACTTCCTGATATTCACGGTTTTGTTCAGGTTTTGATTCATATTAAACCTGTAATTAAATGATTTCTCCTCCTTGGAGTCTCAATTTGGTTTTAAAAAATTTGCAGGCTCCTCCTTTGGAGCCTATGCATTCTTTGGATATTAAACTACTTTCTAGGAAAGTGTTATTTCTTTTGGCTATCTCTTCTGCTAGAAGAGTTTCTGAGTTGTCTGCTCTCTCTTGTGAGTCTCCTTATCTGATTTTCCATCAGGATAAAGCTGTTTTGCGGACTTCATTTAAATTTTTGCCTAAGGTTGTGAATTCTAACAACATCAATAGGGAAATTGTTGCTCCTTCTTTATGTCCTAATCTTAAAAATACTCTTGAAAGGTCTTTATATTCTTTGGATGTGGTAAGAGCTTTGAAATATGTTGAGGCTACTAAGGATTTCAGAAAGACTTCTAGTCTCTTTGTTATTTTTTCTGGCTCTAGGAAAGGTCAGAAAGCCTCTGTCATTTCTTTGGCATATTGGTTGAAACTTTTGATTCACAAAGCTTATTTGGAGGTGGGGCAGTCTCCACCTCAGAGAATTACAGCTCATTCTACTTGATCAGTTGCCACTTCTTGGGCTTTTAAGAATGAAGCTTCAGTTGATCAAATTTGCAAAGCAGCAACTTGGTCTTCATTGCATACTTTTACTAAATTTTACCATTTTGATGCGTTTGCTTCTTCAGAAGCAGCCTTTGGTAGAAAGGTTCTTCAGTCAGTTATCTCAGTTTGATTCTAATGCCTTTTTTGATTTGAGTTTTTTTGACATTTTTAAGAAAACTTAAATATCTTTTTGGATTTAATTTCTCAGCGGATTTAGCTGTTTTGAACTGTATCCCTCCCTCTCTAGTGACTCGTGGACTTCCACATCTTGGGTATTATATCCCATACGTCACTAGCTCATGGACTCTTTCATAGTGGCAAGAGTCCATGAGACCCACCCTATTTTTTTGTGTTTTTTTTATAAAGCACATTATTTTTTCCATTTCCTCTTTTTTGTATGCTTTTTACTCCTTTTTTTACATCTCACTTCTTGGCTATACATTAAACTGAAGCATGAGTGAGGTGGGAGGTAAGTTCTTACATAAATTATGTTTTTACTAAGTCTGCAGGTATCAATGCAGACATAACCAATTTTAATTCAGAAGACTTTTTCAAAATATTATTTTTTTGGTTCAAATTTTGGAAGAAATGGTTTGCTAAACTAATCTTTACATAGAGCAGTGTTTGGCCCAGAAATCCCCTACAGATTTTCAAAACGATAATTGGGTTCCAGAGTTAAAAAAAAAATGTGGGCCGGACTCCTACCTTTGACTGACCCAAATTATGAAAGATTATATAAAATAAGACCACTAATTGATTAGTTTAACAAATTATTTGCTGAACTATATACCCTATCTAAAAATATTTGTATTGACAAGTTGCCAATACTTTTCAAAGGTAGATTACAATTCAAACAAAATATCAGCTCAAAAAGATCACACTGTGGTATTACATTCTATAAATTGTGTGAGAGTTCCACAGGCTACATACAACATTTTACAGTATATGAAGGGAAAGACTACCAATTAGATTCACCTGGCTGCCCACCTTAGCTTACAAGTGAGAAAATTGTCTGGGACCTCATTCATCCATTGTTAAGACATGGGTACCATCTTTATGTTGATAAATATTATACTATATCGCCCTTTTCAAAATCTTATTTTGCCTTGACACCATAGCCTATGGAACAATTTTAAAAAATGTTATAGGTTTCCCACAGCAATTAGTGTCCAAGAAGCAAAAGGCAGGAAAAACAATGAGGCAACCAAGGCAGTTACTTTCAGATGTGAACGGAGACAACTGCAAAAAACATTTTGCGGTAGACTACAACAAATACATGGGTGGAGTAGACCTCTCTGACCAGATAATGAAGCCTTGTCTTTCCACAAGAAAACACAAATCTGTTATAAAAGCTTGCTGTCTATATGATTCAGATGGCACTTTTTAATTTGTACAAAACCTCTGCATCTGGCAAAAAGCTCTCTTTCCTATAATACCAAAAAGAGGTGATTGAAAGCCTTTTATTTGAAAATAGTGAAACACCCCAAAATCTTCAGTGTGAGAACATTGCAAGACTAACTGGCAGACATTTCCCCAGTTATATCCCCCCACAGCAAAGAAGGCCTGTTCTCAAAAACACTGCAAAGTTCGCACAAAAAGGGAGTGAGGAAAGACTCATGTTTTCACTGTATGAAATGTCCATCCAAACCTGGTTTATGCTTAAAAAATTGCTTTGAAATTTATCATACAATCGAAAAATACTGGTAAAAATGCTGGATGTAAATAAATTGCCAATCCCAAAATCTGTATTTTTTTTTTTAAATAAATTATCACGCTTGCCATAAATACGGTCGGCTGGTGGCATAAAAATTATACAATTAAATACAGGCAGTTATGCCAGAGTAAACAACTAAACAGCTGCAATTAGCGGCCTTCTATGACCTCTTGCCAAAAAATATCTAAAAATCCCCTTTTAGAACTGTGATACCAAATGAGCCCTGGATCCACCAATTGCCATAACGTGTCTTAAAGGGACAGTCTAGGCAAAATAAACTTTCATGATTCATATAGAGCATGTAATTTTAAACAATTTTCCAATTTACTTTTATCACCAATTTTGCTTTGTTCTCTTGGTATTCTTAGTTGAAAGCTTAATCTAGGAGCTTCATATGCTAATTTCTTAGACCTTAAAGGCCACCTCTTTTCAGAATGCATTTGAACAGTTTTTCACCACTAGAGGGTGTTGGTTCACGTATTTCATATAGATAACACTGTGCTCGTGCACGTGAAGTTATCTGGGAGCAGGCAGTGATTGGCTAAACTGCAAGTCTGTCAAAAGAACTGAAATAAAGGGGCAGTTTGCAGAGGCTTAGATACAAGATAATCACAGAGGTTAAAAGTATATTATTATAACTGTGTTGGTTATGCAAAACTGGGGAATGGGCAATAAATGGATTATCTATCTTTTAAAACAATAACAATTCTGGTGTAGACTGTCCCTTTAAATCCCCTTTCAGAACTGTGATTCACAGTTACAATTAGGAGCTTTCTAATTACCAAAACTAATGACAAGCCCATGTATGTCTGCTATTTCTGAACAAATGGACCCTAAAAAAGATTTTAAAATAATTTGAATTTTCATTGTTTACTGTAAATAATGTAAGTAAGAAACATTTGTGAAAATAATCTATTTTTTTCTTCTTCTAAATTATTGCATTTACCTGACTGCCAGCTGTTAGCACGAAATATACCAAAATAGACCTAGATCAATACCTTGGGTTCTTTATTCTTAAAATATATAAAATTTATTTGGGCAGTTATGCAAAAGCATAACCCCGAACATATCTAAAAAAAATCCCCTTTCAGAGTTGTGATTCACAGCTGCAATTAGCAGCCTTTTAATTATTAAGACTAATGACAAACCCATACATGTCAGCTATTTTTAGACAAAGGGGATACCAGAGAAGCTTTTGCAATCATTTGGCTTATGGCTGCACAAATTATGTGGAACTAATTTCAGTGAGAAACCCAAAGTTTGTGAAAAAGTTAATGATATGTTCACATTTGGTACACATCAGACTGCAAACTGGTTACATGAAATATGCCAAAATGGGCCTAGATCAATACCTTGGATTGTCTACTTTATAAATATATATTGTTTTGGGGGTCAATTTTGAGAATTTCAGCCATTGTATAATTGAAACTGGGCCCTGCACCCTTTGCCATAACGTGTCTAAATATCCTGTTTCAGAAGTGTGAGCAGGTGCAATTAGTGGCCTTCTGATTATAAAAAGCAAAGGTAAACCCATACATGTCTGCTAATTCTGAACTTAGGGTCATTTGTCATATAAATGCACAAGTTATGTGTAAATAATTTCAGTGACAATACCACTTTGTGAAAAAGTGAATGATTTTTTTTTATATATGATCGTATTTTGCATACATCTGACTGCCAAATTGGAATACATCTGACTGGCCAAAATGGGCCTAGATCAATACCTTGGGTTGTCTACTTATATACATAGTTTTGGAGGGGGGGAATTTTGAGAATTTGGGCAGTCCTGCTATACCAAATGAGAGTTACCCCCATCATTTTAAAGCATGGTACAAATACCTGTAACTGTAGATAAAAACCTTAAAATGATCCAAAATTCAAAATATATACATGTGTGATCTCAGCTGAATTAGAGGATGTCAATTAACACATTTTGAGATTTTTTTTTCTACAGTTAGAAAGCTACAAGTTTGTTGGGCCTGTCAGAATTACTATTTTATATACTTTTTTGGGTAAATTTACAATAATTTTATAATTCTGTGAATAAATAGCTAGTTAAAAACTGTTATCCACTGGAAGTTGTATATGTATAGATAAAATAGAGTGATAGTAAAAATGTTAAACATGGGGGGCGTGTCCTAACAGTGGCTTCGTGAAGTCGCATTTTTCTGAAGCTCCGGGAGATAAGATAATATACCGCCGAATATTGTCACATTACTACAGCAGTTATCACCACTTCAGTCTCCTCTGAGCCTCTGAGTGATATAAGATACCACAACCATCTATATTGCTGTATTTATGACCCAGGGGAAGGAAAAGGACATTTGAGGCCTGTTGCGGCGGCGACTATACAGGCAGCGTTCCCCCCCCGGATCCCCGGGGTACTTGACAAGAACAGACTATATACTAAAGCCACACCAAATCACAGTACCACTTTTAAGGTGGCTACAAGGTAAATTACCTTCCCATTGGAATCTAATCGCTAAGCTACAACATAGCGCAACACAGAAAGATGGATGACTTTGCAGCGGACACGTGGGAAGAGGATATGCCTAACTCACAAGACCCATTGCTCCTACGGCTGGAAATTATCTTTAAACCTTTGCTAGACAAGGCGCCTACGGAGCAAGAACTCTACCTACCAATGTGCAGAGTTGCCCCAGAGCAACCAAACATACCGGCACAACAACAAAGTTTTCATTCGGGGTTCGGCCCCTCCTTAGGGCCCGGGAGGGCTGTTCAGCCCGGAATGCTGAAAGCAGATATTCACCAGCCGGTCACGCAAATAATGGCTTCTTCCACGCTTCCTGTAAAGACCAGCAATCGTCCCCTGAAGAAACGAGAGGGCAGCCAAGCTAAAGCTATGTATTCCTCCTTAGTGTGGAATGTGCGGGAACCAAAACAAAATGGCTGTGGTGCACCAAGACCTGCTTTGCTCTTGTCTGGAGACCCTCTTTGGGACCGTTACGCTAATGTCATTTATATGAAATGCAGAGGGGGACTGTTCCACGATATGCTGCAATCTGGAGATGCGGCACTAACACGATCTTCTAAATGTGTTAAAGGTAGATGGGAGAGTCTAAGGCTGACCCAGGGTCTTGAGGGGGGTACCCAGGGTAAGGTGAACTTGGCTCCAATTCAGCTTTCGGTCACTGGGGACCCTTTGAACGTTCTCCAAGACTGTATACCATACTATGACAGCCTCTCAGGGGGCTAGGAACTCAAGCGTTCACTATAAATATCAGTCAGCTTCAAAAGCTATGTAGAAGTAGTGTTTTCTTTTTATAAGTTCATAAGGTCTGACTGCTTTAACAATTCAATCATATTTTTTTTTTTAGCAGGCTTTGAAGTATGATGTTGGCGTATACATTATCCTCTGAGGACTGATATGTGAGATTTATGAAACAAATGGGAATGTTTTGTTGGTATATGGTAAGGGCTCTGTTTGCTATATGGAAAAGATGTACTCTTATGCAAGCCCTTACTCTAAAATGCCTTTGCTTGTATAAAATTAAACTGCATGTTAAAGCACACAGCCAACCACTGTAAGAACCAGCTGGAAACCTATTACTTAATTAAGGCTTCTTCCCTAACCAGCAGGTTACAAAATCTCCAGAAGTTAGCACCCATAATATAATTTAATTCAATAACATGACAGTCCCCTAAATGTCCTAACTACAGCTTAAATAACCCTGGCACACATTGCGTAAGAGTGCTTGGCCTTTCCTTTTGGGGTCTGCGGCCGAGACTGTGCGAAGGTGGATTTTAACAAATAGGATATAGTTAATGATTCTGTATAATTATTGGGACATGTTATATATAACTCCAAAGGAATGACACTGGATCACTGGCGGTTTGATGTATTTGATAATTTTCAACAAATTACCTGCATAACATTGGTGTGGCTATATTTTATATTTTATGATTTATACTTTGTATTTTATGTTTTACATTTTACACTTTATGATCAACAAGTCGGTTCTTGTATTTTTGCATCTTTATTCTTATTTTGGTTTTACTTGCTAAGCTGGATGCAAAAATCTTTTTTGTTTTGTTTGTTATTGTTGTGTTACATGTTTGATATAAACCCCTAGAGTTTTTCCTTATTGACAATACTGGACCAAAAGTGTCCAACCTTATTTAGGGGATAAAATTGAGGACTGAACCTTTTTAAACACTAGTTTCTCAGATATGACTTAAATACTTGCATGACTGTATTCTGTGTTTATGCTGTACCTTTATATTATATGTACTGTCCTCAACAAAAATAAAATAATAAAAAAAAATGTTAAACATTCTCTGGTACTTTGAGCAAGTTTTCCTCTAAAATACCTAGAATTGATGGGGTTAAAAGGTATATAAAACTTAATTTTTTTTCTTTTGTGATTCAGATAGTTGAAAATGACATGCTCTTTCAATTATCAAATTTGCTTCATTCTCTTGTAATCCTTTGTTGAAAAGCATACCTAGGTATGCTCAGGAACAGCAGTGCATTACTGTGAGCTAGCACCTAATTGGTGGCTACAATTTTATCCCCCTTGCCATTGTGTTCAGCTAGCTCCCACTAGTGCATTGCTGCTCCTTCAACAAATGATAACAAGAAAATGAAGCAAATTTGATGATATAAGTAAACTGAAGTTTTTTAAAATTTTGTGTTCTACCTAAATCATGAAAGATAATTTTGGGGTTTTATGTCCCTTTATTAAAGCGGTATTTTAAGTTTTCCTTAATTTAATGTTGTGTATAAGCTGTTTATAAATAAATCCTTGTGCACCCTGACTTCAGAGGTATATAAAAAAATCTGGTTTAAAATGTTTATTTACGTAAATACAAAGAACACGCAAATAAAAATGAATACATTTTATTAAATTGTAAAATAAAAATAAATTTTATATTTTTCGTATATTACATCATTAACAAATAAAATGTAATAATTAGATACATGTACAGCATACCCACAATCCAACTGCTCATATAAAAGTGTACGAATATTGGGGATGGGGGTTAACATATAGAAAGATTTTATTCTTAAAATTGTTATCAACATTGTCTGTACTTTATTTTATAAAGTAACTAAATTAACTAATTAAGCTTTAATAACATTTATATATAATAGTTTTACATTCTTTCTATCCATAGACTCCAGAACAGGGCCAGCGACCAGGAGGAAAAACTACAGCTCGCACCCAGGGAGGATTCTTCATTAGTGGAGTAGTAGCTGTTAGATGATGGTGATAAGCATGATGCTGGTCCTTCTTGTAGCGTCGTAAGGGCCTCCCCCTCCATCCTCTCACCTGCATCACCCACTACATTAACAACTTCATCTGAAAACGCTGTCCCCTCAGCTAGGGAGGGCTTTTTGTTTGCTCCCTTTTTTTTTTTTAAAACAAAAAATAAATAACTATTGTAGTGGATGTCCTTATGTGACAGATTGACACCTGAGGTTTTTGTCCAAACCGAGTATTCGTAGTATGCCCCAAACTCCTACACTCCAGCTGTGGTAAACTTACCTGACAGCGTATGTGATGGACTGGAAATTAGACTGTGGAAATTATTAGAAAAATATACACCACACAATTTTTTTCTTTTTGAAGTTTCTATGAGTCCTGTAAAAGGTGTTCTGTAAGGAGTCTGTAGGTGGCGCATGATGCTGTAATGAGTGAGGAAGTGACATTCTGGCCAGAATTGGAAATAAAGAAAAGAAAGTGCCAGAATAATAACTGCTTTTGCTTCTCATTGTTCTACAGGTGTGTAAAACTGTTTAAACAATATCATTTTAACTAAAATTGACATGTAAAATACTCATGAGTTCATTAATTGCGTATGTTCAGTTAAATTGCATATGTTCAGTTCAGATAAGTCGCAAAGTGTCCCAGTCAGGTGCTGACGACGGATCAGAGCAGTCGCTAGAACTTACCTACCTTGAGGGCTATTCCAACTCCGGCGATCTGGCCTGTATAGTGAGAGGCATCGCCGGGCCTTGATGTTTTGCGCGGTGACATGATGTAAAAGCAAGCAAGGTTTACTGTATCATTAAAAATGTGGGTTAAAACCAATAGATGCACAATGGCCGGCCCGGAGTGAATGTCTGGCATACCAGGCAAATGCCCGGTAGGCTGCGAGGTAGTTTAGTCCCGCCCACCACCGTGACGGCATACCATTTTTTTTTTGAGAAATGTAAATATATACATTTTTTCAAAAAAAATTTAAGAACTGTAATATTTTTTTTTTTTAAACTTGTTTTATTAGATTTTCCACAAAATAAGCATAATTGAACAAAGTAAAGAGTGGGTACATTCTTTCATAATGAACATAATATCAAAAAGATTAGAAATTGCACACAATACTTAACATGAACCCCAACTTCTTTACGAGGATTTGATGGCTTACATCTGTCCTTGTCAGGAATATTAACGATTATTTAGCATAAGAAGTAAGTACAATCTCCCACAATAGTTACCCATAGTTACCACTTAAACAAAACAAATATCTTGTACCTCAACATCATATGCAAGAAATTATTGGCAACATCCATCCCTGTCAAGAATTTTAACTAGTTAACAATATAAAAAGTGAGTACAATCTTACTCCAACAATATGGTCAGACCTTTGACCAACTATGAACGCCTTTGTATTAGAATTCCACCTACATCGCACACCCTCTCCTGAATATACCATATATTAACACATAATTTGCCTGGTTATATACCCCCCTTTCTGGAAAGATGGGAAGAAGAGCTAGGAATCATAATATTGCCGAAAAACTAGTGCCCTAATTTTTCAAAATGTTACTAAAACTTCAATCTCGCTCTCCATGCAAGAGTTAAACTTAAAATTAATACATAGATGGTATCTCTCCCCGGTTAAACTAAACAGATTATATCGACAAAAATCTAAGTGCTGCTGGAGATGTGGCCATGGCCATGGAAACTTAGCTCATATGTGGTGGTGGTGCAATGTAGTTCAAAATTACTGGAGACAAATTATTGGCGAAATAGAAAAAATACTTAAGACTCAATTCCCATTAGACCCCACAATATGGTTATTGAGTAAACCCCCCAAAATCAAAACCAAACCTGAACTTAAACTTTTCTATATAATGACTAATAGCGCAAAATATCTACTGGCTAGAAATTGGAAGAATAAAGAGATCCCAACTATACAATTTTGGATTAATAGAGTTGCCGAATTCCTCGAGCTAGAGGAATATTATTATATAAAATTCGCTAAAATGGACATCTATGGAGAAATGACATTCCTTTGGGAACATTATCTCAAGACAAGATCTAGGACTCCTCCCAAACCAAACTTAATTTAATAAACTCTTTTGCATTCTCTCTATCAGTGCAGGGTACACACACAAACCGTATAATAAACCTTTGATTCACTAAGACCGCAAATTCCATAAACAAATATAGATCAGCAGGCATCTCTTTCTTCCCTTCTTCTCCTCTTTCTTAATCTTTAACTTCTCTTTTTCTTAAAACTTAATCTACTACTTATATCAAATTTTTGCTTTAGAAACTTGAATATATACTGTTATATGCAAAAACCAACTAACTATGTAAAGTTTTTCTGGAAGCTGCGACTTCCACCATGTAAAACTATTTGAAATTAATAAACTTTAGTTGGAGAAAAAAAAAAGTGAGTACAATCTCTCACGATAATTGCACATAAATACCAATTAAACACATCAGTTATCATGTACCCCAACTTCTTATGCAAGGAATTATTACCTTACTTCTGACCTTGTCGGAAGCTGTTCAAGAAAAAGGAAAAAAAGAAAAGAAAAGAAAAAAAAAAGAAGAAAAAAAAACAAAAACAAAAAAAAATAGAAGGAAAAATTTGGTTTACCTAATGTTAGCCTTACAACAACACATACAAAAAAAAAAAAATTATATCTGTATAAAGTTCCTCAACTCCTCTCCCCGCCCCTCCCCTCTCCCTCCCTCCCCCCCCCCCCCCCCCCCCCCCCTCACCACGTGCCCAGTAATACTAAATCAGTATTTCTGAAAGGAAAAATTAAGTATTCAATTTCAGCGGGCGAAAAGATCTTGATAAATTTTGCCCATTTGCCAAAAAAAGTTTTTATTTCTCTTTCTAGGTTTAGGTCTGTAGCTTTTTGTTCGATTAGATATTGTTTTTTAAGGTTATTCCTGACTTCAGTAATTGATAGAGATATCTTACTTTCCAGTTTTTAAATATTAAGTTTCTGGCTGCCAAGATGACTAGGTTAACTATTTTAGAATC
Organism: Bombina bombina; assembly: GCF_027579735.1. Classification (NCBI taxonomy): domain Eukaryota; kingdom Metazoa; phylum Chordata; class Amphibia; order Anura; family Bombinatoridae; genus Bombina; species Bombina bombina. The sequence continues at coordinate 617,951,969 of NC_069503.1, read as the reverse complement.
CTTAAAGTTTTTGTTGTTGTCAACTAGAAAGATAATAGATATCAGTGTCAAATTGAAGGGCATGACTTTTAGTGTTTTGATTAGCCAGTATTCTAGTTTATGCCAGAATTGTATGATTCTCTGGCATTTCCATATCATATGGGATAGGTCAGCTTCTGGTAAGCTGCACTTTGGACACTTGTTAAAATTCGTGTTATACCATCTGTAACCCCTATCTGGTGTATAATATGTTTGATATAGAAGTTGTATATGAGACTCCCTCCATGTCTCCGCCATAGTTGCTTCCATCGATAATTGGATTGACCTGGACACTTGTGATTCACCATTTATATTAACATTACACATGATTTATCCATTTTTGGGCTATTCTCGCTAAGCTCTCATCTCCTTTATGTGAGACAAGGAGAATGTACCATGGGGCTATGGAAAAGTGGCCTGCTCTGTTCAATATTATCCAGTTGTCCAATTTGCCCCACGTCCATTTCCAATTGTATTTGCTGATTAATTGCCAGGCGTAGTGTCTGGTTTGTAAGTACATAAAGAATTCCTCATTGTTGAGATTGAATTCCAATTTCAGTTCCTCAAATGATTTGATAACGCCTGTTTCTTGCTTAAAAAATTGCGAAACCCTGGTTAACCCTTGATTATGCCAGCGCTGTAAATTTGGAGCTTGTGTTCCCTCCTGAAACTCTGAGTTCCCTAAGAAGGTTTGGTACATTGGTGTTTGGATATTTACCCCGATGAGGGAACTGATTTTTCCCCAAGCTGAAATTATTGCATATATAGTCTTCAGATCTTTTATTTGTTTAGGTATATGTTGGGGAGAGATATGCAATAGAGATATTGGCGAAAGGGGATTTGTCATGCTTTGTTTGAGTTCGTAATCAGAGAAATGATTTGATTCTGCAATCCAATCCGTGGCGATACGCCCTAAGAAAACCAAATTGTACAAGAGTAGATCAGGCAAGGCCAACCCACCTTTTTGTTTGGGAAGAGTTAATCTTTTTAAAGAGATTCTAGGTTTCTTAGCTTGCCACATAAAATGACGCAGAGCTGTATTAAACTTCTTGATATCATATGACTCTAAGATTAGTGGAAGGTTTTGAAATAAATAGCAGATCTTTGGTAAAATAACCATTTTGAACAAAGCGATACAAAGTTTTGCCAATTCCTCATTTGTTGTATTGCTTGCTGTAGCAGTGGAGTAAGATTTAAAGAATACCATTCCTGGGGTTTAGCTGAGATAATGATCCCTAGATATCTGAACTAGATATGTGCGATTCGTTTCGGATCGATTCGGAAATTCGGAAAATTCGGCGATTCGAATCGAACCAAATTAAAATACTGCCGAATTACCGAATAAATCTGAATTACTTCGGATTTATTCGGTAAATTCGGTTGTACAGTACAAATCTAATCCCACCTAACACTTACCGAAAATCCGAACCGAACCGAATCGAACCGAATCCAGCCGAACTTAGTACATAATACTAGTCTAATCCCACCTAACACTTACCAAAATTCCGAATTTCCGAACCGAACCGAATCAAACCGAATCCAGCCGACTTTATTCGAATCCGAATGAATACGAAACAAAACCAAACCGAATTTATTCAAATCCGAATGAATCCGAAACAAATCCGAACCGAATTGATTCAAATTTTTCCAAATTCGAATCACTCCGAACTGAAATGAAAAAAAATCTGAATTGATCCGAACCGAATTTTTTCGCCATGCACATGTCTAATCTGAACGACTTAGAAACAATTTTAAAAGGATTGTCAGTCAGGGAGTCTTTTTTTACCCTTAGCCATAATATTTCTGACTTAATACTATTCATTTTATAACCTGTAAAGAGGCCAAAGGTGTCGATTAAGTTTAATAGCTTAGGGATATTTTCAACGGTATTAGCAATATATACCAGCAGATCATCTGCGTACAGCGCCACTTTGACCTCTTTCTTGCCAATTAAGATGCCCTCGATTTGTTGCCTTATTTTTATAGCTAAAGGTTCAATTGCTAGATCAAATAGCAAGGGTGAAAGTGGGCACCCTTGTCTTGTTCCTTTTTCTAACTTAATTTTTCTTGATGTCTGACCATGAATAACTAAACTTGTGGTTGCTTGTGTACAAATATTTTTAACTAAGTTGAGAAAATTGTTTGTCAGTCCAAATCGGCTTAGTGTATCGAATATATGCTGATGATTAACCCTATCGAACGCTTTCTCAGCGTCTATTGCTAATACTGCTGCATCTGGCTGAGTTGTTTGGAATTTACCCTCAGCATTTTTAAAATAGTCGACAACCAAAAGAAGTTGTCTGATCTTGGCAGCTGAACTGCGATTGTACAAAAACCCCGCCTGGTCACTATGGATAATCTCAGCTAATCCCTTTTGCAGTCTCTTGGCTAATATGTATGTAAAAATTTTGTAGTCAGAGTTTAATAATGCGATGGGTCTGTATGATTCCCTTCTTTGCGGACTCTTACCAGGTTTTAGAATAAGGATAGTATGCGATTCTAAAAAATTAGGCGGAATTTGAGCGTTTTCCCCGAAATAGGAATTAAAAAGTTTTGTTAGATGCGGAGCAATTGACCCTTCTAAGCTTTTATAAAATTCGTTTGGAATTGCATCTGGGCCTGGTGTTTTCTCTGATTTTAATGCTCATATTGATTGTAAAACCTCTAGTTCAGATATTGGCGCGTTTAAATTAGTTATGAACTCGACTTTACCTTTCATAACCGGGAGCTTATCCCAAAATTTCTCCTGTGCTTCTTTATCCGGAGACGATGGAGCATAGACATCTTTATAATATTGAAAAAATGAGTCTAGGATTTCTTCAGTTGAGGTTAAGCGATTATTATTAACCTGCAGACATTCGATTATATTTGACTGTCTAGAATTTTTTACCAATCTAGAAAGTAATTTGCCTGCTTTGTTGCCGTATTTATATAAGTTGGATTGGTATTTGAATTCTGTTTGCACTGTTTGTGTAGTTATGAATAAATCACATTCCTTTTTTACTTTGATGTATCTATTCCAGTTGCCCTCGCTAGGGGAACTCAAGTAGCTGTTATATGCATTGGCTACTGAGGCTATCAATTGTCTTTCCTTCTGTCGAGATTCGCGTTTGAGTTTGGCAGTGTAAGCAATGATGTCTCCCCTCAGAACTGCTTTTGCTGTTTCCCACATAATCGAGGGGCTAGATACAGAACCCTCGTTTAGCATAAAAAACTCATCAAGTTTAATTTTTAACCAGTTTTTAAATTTTATATTATTGCTGAGGTGTTTTGGGTAAAAGAAACGTGTTCCACCTGGGTTCTTCTTCTGAGTTGGAATATCCAATATTATAGGGGCATGGTCCGAAATGCAGATTTCTGCTATGGTTGCTTTGGGTCCTGATTGATATAGCCTATCATTTATTAACATTAGATCTATTCTAGAGAGACTCTTAGAGGCTCTTGAATAGCATGTGTAAGCCTTACTGTCAGGGTTCTGAGCCCTCCATACATCCCTTACTGCTAGAGTTTGAGAGATGTTTTTGAATAACTTCATTTTAAGGTTATCTTTTTTAGTTTTTCTAAGTACACCTCCATATCTGTATCTATCTAAAAGATAGCATGGAGCCATATTAAAATCACCGGCTATAACTATTTGACCTTCCGCAACCTGGAGGAGCTTAGCTTGAAGAGCATCCCAAAAATGATAATCGATTACGTTGGGAGCGTAGAGGTTACAAATGGTATATATTGAATTTAGAATTTTTATTTTTAAAATCAGATATCTACTATCCGGATCTGTTATGATAAGTAATTTTTCGTAAACTAGCTTTTTCCCCAGGAGAATAGCAACTCCTTTCTTCCTATTTAACGAAGGAGCAAAAAGTACCTCAGCTACCCATGAGTGTTTTAACTTAATTGATTCCTCTGTATTTAAATGTGTTTCCTGAAGGAGTGCAATTGTAGTATTTAATTTCTGGAGGTGGGAGAGAATCGTCTTCCGCTTAATCGGAGAAGTTATACCCCCTATATTCCAGGAAGTGATTCTAATCATATTATTCCTGACCTGTTAAGATCAGAGAATCCGGGCGACGGGGGGGGGGGGGGGGGAGATGGAGAGCAAGAAGCACAGAGGGGAGGAGAAAAAAAAACAAAAAAAGGAAAAAACAAAAAAAAAAAACACATATATGTATAGAAGAACAAATAATTAGACATTTATATTTACAATTGAGATAAGTCAATAACCATGATATTAACATTTAATCCCATGTTCCACTAATTTTTTTTCTGCTTCTTCAGCAGAGTCAAATAGAAAGATTTGATCCTTGTGGACTAGCTTAAGTCTAGCGGGGTATACGACAGTGGCTTGCCAACCTTCTTTTAACAATTTCCCACATATTGGGGAGAGCTCTCTCCTTTTCCTGGAGGCCTCGATTGAGAAGTCCTGGAAAAGGAGGATTTTATTACCATCATATAGAATGGGTTGATTTTTCCGAAAATACTGTAGATACATTTTATCTTGGAAATTTAAAAACCTTGCGATAATTGGTCTGGGTCTATTTATATTGGATGGATTATCTGTAGCTCTCCCCAATCGGTGGACTCTTTCGATTAATACAGGTGGCTGAACTGGGGGAATTTTTAGTATTGTAGGTAGTATATTGGTTATGATATTCATAAGGTCTTCTTGTCTAAGAGGGTCAGGAAATCCAATTATTCTAAGACTATTCCTCCTAGACCTATTCTCTAGGTTGTCGATTTTAGCCTGAAGTTTCATTATCTCATTTTGGTTACTTTCTGTCATAGGAATATATGTATTTGTAGTATCTTCTAAATCAGAGATTCGCTGTTCCACCTCTTGCAGAATATTGTCTAACCTCTGCTGTGAGAGTTATAAGATCTTGTTTAATTTCGTTCTTTAAGGAGTCAAATTTTGGGGAGATAGCTTCTAGTATGCTGGTTACCAAATCTTGGTTATCTTGCGGTGCTATGGCCTTTTGAGCTTTCGCTGGAGTACCTTCACCTGTGTTTTCTGCTGAGGCTTCCGTTGGATTCTTGTTCCTGCGTTCCCTATTCTTAGTTGCCATGCCTGTATTGTGTTTGGGAGTGATATATTTGTCCATAAATAAAAGATGTGAACGATCACCTCGTGGGGACGTGTATCGAAGCCCCAAGTTGGGGTGTAGGAGATAGTGGGAAACAAACAAAAAACAAAACAAAACAAAACAAAAAAAAAGGTAAAAGAGAAAAATAAGAATAAAATACAAGTGATCCAAGTGACGCAATACCCTTGTGGCCGTGAAAGTGCTCGTGTGAAGAAAAAAAAGAAGTGATTAAATTAGTGAGAAGACCAGGAAATGGCGACTAGAAAGGATGGTAAAAACCAACGCCGAACTTTTCAAGCCCTCCTTTAATCTTTAGATAGTTACCCCCCTCTTCTCTTCCTATAAGATATGTTATTTTAATTGATAACCCCTCAATTAAACTTTATAAAGCTTTTCAAGATGTTTCACCTATAGTGGAACCATGGAGTCAGGGTGAATTAGTATTTAAGCTGTCTTTCCTATGTTTACTCTCGAAGAAAATATTCTTAGATAAATTTCTATGTATTAGGCTTTACCGTCCCTTTATACACAATCTTATCTAACTGAGTTTGAACTTGTTTGTAGATAAGATCTTTAACTTCTGCCTTTTACTTTCTTTCCCTTATACCCAATAAGACTCAAATTCAACTTACTAGGGAAGAAAAATTAACCCTTTTAGAATTTTCAACAATCTTATTCCTAGGTAGTTTTAAAGAGTGGCTTTTTATACCCAATTCAATTGTAAACTGTCTAAATCATCCAGAGTTCTGTATGATCGCTTGAGGACTTTATTAAACAGTATGATGTTAAGTAGCTATATATAACCCACTGTGTACACCAAAATTTCTAAGTTGGATGAGCCTGGATTGGTGCTTAGCCTTATATCAAGTCTAGCTATATGTGGGAAATTTTAACTTTCTTACTTTATGTTAAGTATATGAGTTCAAGGATTTATTCCTGATTAAGAATGCTGGCTCTGTATAGTTATCCTACCTAGGACCGCTTATATTCTTCCTGCCTTCTAAATTTTTTTCTCTTTTAGGGAGGGACTGTATCTTCAAGGGATTTACCTTATAGAGAAACATAAAGTTATCAGTATTTGGGCTTTTGTAAAGTGATACTTAATAAGTTGTAAGGATCAGGGTTGATGGAAACCCCTCTGAACAAAATTTTGAAGGAAAGGATGGTATAAAAATACTTAGGTTGATACAAATCAGTTAATCTAAATACTTCGCTTCGACAGCCCAGGATCAGTACTGCCACCATGAGCAGGAAACAACAGCATTAGCAAATAAAATCAAGAAAGCCGGAGCAAGTCAACTTTTTAGGGTAGGACAAGGTAGACTATAAACTAAACAATGTTTTACTGAAGTCCACACAATTTCAAAAGCAAATTAGGGTTTAGATTTTTCCATATATGTATTTCGAATGTCCCATCTTAAGCATTAGAGTACATTTATAGTGTTGCAGTCTGTGTGCCGTATACCCCCTGGGTGAGAGGAAAACTCCTGGACAGTACATCCGCTATGCAATGCTTATTAGTCACTCACCACTTCGGCCAAATATTTCTGTCTGTCTCTCCTGGCCCTGAACACATAGGGCTCTACAGTTGGTAACTGGGGAGGAGGATTGCTTCACTTGTTGAAACTCAGCAATCTCTTACCCCCACGGCCCGAAAATGCCGGTATATGCCCCTCCTCTGCAACTGCTCACCCGGGATCGCGTCCTCTCTCTGCGACAGAGCCAGAGAAATCTTTACTCAGAGTAGGAGACTATCCGATGAGCCTGAGGTGTTGAAGATTATTCACACCGCCCTCTCCCTGCACGCAGCACCGGTGGGCAGGGAGGGCTGACGAGGATCCGAGCCCCAAGGATAGGCCCGCGCCGCTCAACAGGACTTGCGCCCCAGGATCTCTAGGCGTCTCTGCGTCTCCTCTCCGTGGGGTCAAAGTTAATACGGCCAACAGTCAAAGGTATTCTGTTTCACCTGAGGGATTCCGATCACAGATTACACTGTAACCTCCCCACACGCAGCACCGGTGGGTGGGGAGGGAGATGGAGTACAATTTTGAGGGGTGATACACAATGGGGTGAGTGGAGTTTGGAGATAGTCTTCCGATACTTCTTTGATGTGGGGTGACTTGGCTGAGCACCTGACCTCCCAGGTATGAGAGGAAAGGGCGTTCTAAGTCGGTCTTCAATTACCCTTTGAGATTTGTTCATGCAGCCAACTAGAACAAACTCTGGGCATAGTTTGATCTTATTCAGCAAAGTTGTTTACACACGCTGTGAGAGAGTATGCCAGAATGTGGACCATGAAGTGGCTGCAGCTCACTATAATTAGGAATACCAGGCGCGACAGACGGCCTCAGGAAAAGCTGCAGGGAGAACCTGCCATATGCACAGGTGGGTGGGGAGGGAGATGGAGTACAATTTTGAGGGGTGATACACAATGGGGTGAGTGGAGTTTGGAGATAGTCTTCCGATACTTCTTTGATGTGGGGTGACTTGGCTGAGCACCTGACCTCCCAGGTATGAGAGGAAAGGGCGTTCTAAGTCGGTCTTCAATTACCCTTTGAGATTTGTTCATGCAGCCAACTAGAACAAACTCTGGGCATAGTTTGATCTTATTCAGCAAAGTTGTTTACACACGCTGTGAGAGAGTATGCCAGAATGTGGACCATGAAGTGGCTGCAGCTCACTATAATTAGGAATACCAGGCGCGACAGACGGCCTCAGGAAAAGCTGCAGGGAGAACCTGCCATATGCACAGACTCCTCCTCTTCCTCTCTCATTGCAAAATAACAATTTTGATAAACTGTATGGCTTTCAGAACTGTAATATTTAATAAACTTTTATTAAAAGTTTGTTGTTATATATAATAAGTACTAGTAGTATTACTGGACTGTGAGGCACCGTTCGTTCAGCCAAATTAGCCAATGGCAATCCAATCATCCCCTTCCCCATTCCCAAATCAGCCGCACTCGCACAGGCTGCCCAGGCGCACTGTTTCCGGCGGTGAATGACTATGTACTACTGGTCTGACTGAGGCTACTGAGCAGCAGTGAGCACAAGTGACACGACATGCCCAGCATGCGGCTGCACTACACTGATGCTGAGTGCCGTGTCCACGTGACATAGAGGGCTGCTGTCAGAGTGTCAGTGCTGAATCAATGCTTCTTGCTAATGGAGAGTGGACTCAGACTGAGATGCTGGTGGACAGGAGTGAGCTAGCCTGAGCAGTGAGGAGGTGAGCTGCGATGAGCAGACTCAGCAGGATGCAGGTGGCCAGCCCAGGTGAGGTCAGACTCAGAGAGAGGACCATTTTTTTTATACTGGGGTTATATGCCACAGGCAGCAGGTATCTTATAATGTATTGGGGATATATGCCACAGGTATCTTATAATGTATTGGGGATATATGCCACAGGCAGCAGGTATCTTATAATGTATTGGGGATATATGCCACAGGTATCTTATAATGTATTGGGGATATATGCCACAGGCAGCAGGTATCTTATAATGTATTGGGGATATGCCACAGGCCGCAGGTATCTTATAATGTGTTGGGGATATATGCCACAAGCAGCAGGTATCTTATAATGTATTGGGGATATATGCCACAGTCAGCAGGTATCTTATAATGTATTGGGGATATATGCCACAGGTATCTTATAATGTATTGGGGATATATGTCACAGGCAGCAGGTATCTTATAATGTATTGGGGATATATTCCACAGGTATCTTATAATGTATTGGGGATATATGCCACAGGTATCTTATAATGTATTGGGGATATATGCTACAGGCAGCAAGTATCTTATAATGTATTGGGGTTATATACCACAGGCAGCAGGTATCTTATAATGTATTGGGGATATATGCCACGGGTATCTTATAATGTATTGGGGTTTTATGCCACAGACAGCAGGTATCTTATAATGTATTGGGGATATATGCCACAGGTATCTTATAATGTATTGGGGTTATATGCCACAGGTATCTTATAATGAAATGGTGATATATGCCACAGACAGCAGGATTCTTATAATGTATTGGGGATATATGCCACAGGCAGCAGGTATCTTATAATGTATTGGGGATATATGCCACAGACAGCAGGTATCTTATAATGTAGAGGGGTTATATGCCACAGGCATTTTATAATGTATTGGGGATATATGCCACAGGTATCTTATAATGTATTGGGGATATATGCCACAGGTATCTTATAATGTATTGGGGTTATATGCCACAGGTATCTTATAATGTATTGGGGATATATGCCACAGGCATCTTATAATGTATTGGAGATATATGCCACAGGTATCTTATAATGTATTGGGGATATATGCCACAGGTATCTTATAATGTATTGGGGTTATATGCCACAGGTATCTTATAATGTTTTGGGGATATATGCCACAGGTATCTTATAATGTATTGGGGATATATGCCATAGGTATCTTATAATGTATTGGGGATATATGCCACAGGTATCTTATAATGTATTGGGGATATATGCCACAGGCAGCAGGTATCTTATAATGTATTGGGGATATATGCCACAGGCAGCAGGTATCTTATAATGTATTGGGGATATATGCCACAGGTATCTTATAATGTATTGGGGATATATGCCACAGGCATCTTATAATGTATTGGGGATATATGCCACAGGTATCTTATAATGTATTGGGGATATATGCCACAGGTATCTTATATTGTATTGGAGATATATGCCACAGGTATCTTATAATGAATTGGGGATATATACCACAGGCAGCAGGTATCTTATAATGTATTGGGGATATATGCCACAGGTAACTTATAATGTATTGGGGATATATGCCACAGGCATCTTATAATGTATTGGGGATATATGCCACAGGCAGCAGGTATCTTATAATGTATTGGGGATATATGCCACAGGCAGCAGGTATCTTATAATGTATTGGGGATATATGCCACAGGCATCTTATAATGTATTCGGGATATATGCCACAGGCATCTTATAATGTATTCGGGATATATGCCACAGGCATCTTATAATGTATTGGGGATATATGCCACATGTATCTTATAATGTATTGGGGATATATGCCACAGGCATCTTATAATGTATTGGGGATATATGCCACAGGCATCTTATAATGTATTGGGGATATATGCCACAGGCATCTTATAATGTATTGGGGATATATGCCACAGGCATCTTATAATGTATTGGGGATATATGCCACAGGCATCTTATAATGTATTGGGGATATATGCCACAGGCATCTTATAATGTATTGGGGATATATGCCACAGGCAGCAGGTATCTTATAATGTATTGGGGATATATGCCACAGGCATCTTATAATGTATTGGGGATATATGCCACAGGCATCTTATAATGTATTGGGGATATATGCCACAGGCAGCAGGTATCTTATAATGTATTGGGGATATATGCCACAGGTATCTTATAATGTATTGGGGATATATGCCACAGGCAGCAGGTATCTTATAATGTATTGGGGATATATGCCACAGGCAGCAGGTATCTTATAATGTATTGGGGATATATGCCACAGGCATCTTATAATGTATTCGGGATATATGCCACAGGCATCTTATAATGTATTCGGGATATATGCCACAGGCATCTTATAATGTATTGGGGATATATGCCACATGTATCTTATAATGTATTGGGGATATATGCCACAGGCATCTTATAATGTATTGGGGATATATGCCACAGGCATCTTATAATGTATTGGGGATATATGCCACAGGCATCTTATAATGTATTGGGGATATATGCCACAGGCATCTTATAATGTATTGGGGATATATGCCACAGGCATCTTATAATGTATTGGGGATATATGCCACAGGCAGCAGGTATCTTATAATGTATTGGGGTTATATGCCACAGGTATCTTATAATGTATTGGGGATATATGCCACAGGTATCTTATAATGTAATGGGGGATATATGTCACAGGCAGCAGGTATCTTATAATGTATTGGGGATATATGCCACAGGCAGCAGATATCTTATAATGTATTGGGGATATATGCCACAGGTATCTTATAATGTATTGGGGTTATATGCCACAGGTATCTTATAATGTATTGGGGATATATGCCACAGGCAGCAGGTATCTTATAATGTATTGGGGATATATGCCACAGATATCTTATAATGTATTGGGGTTATATGCCACAGACAGCAGGTATCTTATTATGTATTGGGGTTATATGCCACAGGTATCTTATAATGTATTGGGGATATATGCCACAGACAGCAGGTATCTTATAATGTATTGGGGATATATGCCACAGGCAGCAGGTATCTTATAATGTATTGGGGATGTATACCACAGACAGCAGGTATCTTATAATGTATTGGGGATATATGCCACAGGTATCTTATAATGTATTGGGGATATATGCCACAGGTATCTTATAATGTATTGGGGATATATACGACAGGCAGCAGGTATCTTATAATGTATTGGGGATATATGCCACAGGTATCTTATAATGTATTGGGGATATATGCCACATGCATCTTATAATGTATTGGGGATATATGCCACAGGTATCTTATAATGTATTGGGGTTATATGCCACAGGTATCTTATAATGTATTGGGAATATATGCCACAGACAGCAGGTATCTTATAATGTATTGGGTATGTATGCCACAGACAGCAGGTATCTTATAATGTATTGGGGTTATATGCCACAGGCATCTTATAATGTATTGGGGTTATATCCCACAGGTATCTTATAATATATTGGGGACATATGCCACAGGTATCTTATAATGTATTGGGGATATATGCCACAGGTATCTTATAATGTATTGGGGATATATGCCACAGGTATCTTATAATGTATTGGGGATATATACCACAGGCAGCAGGTATGTATTGGGGATATATGCCACAGGTATCTTATAATGTATTGGGGATATATGCCACATGCATCTTATAATGTATTGGGGATTTATGCCACAGGTATCTTATAATGTATTGGGGATATATGCCACAGGTATCTTATAATGTATTGGGGATATATGCCACAGGTATCTTATAATGTATTCGGGACATATGCCACAGGTATCTTATAATGTATTGGGGATATATGCCACAGGCAGCAGGTATCTTATAATGTATTGGGGATATATGCCACAGGCAGCAGGTATCTTAAAATGTATTGGGGATATATGCCACAGGTATCTTATAATGTATTGGGGATATATGCCACAGGCATCTTATAATGTATTGGGGATATATGCCACAGGTATCTTATAATGTATTGGGGATATATGCCACAAGCATCTTATAATGTATTGGGGATATATGCCACAGGCATCTTATAATGTATTGGGGATATATACCACAGGCAGCAGGTATCTTATAATGTATTGGGGATATATGCCACAGGTATCTTATAATGTATTGGGGATATATGCCACAAGCATCTTATAATGTATTGGGGATATATGCCACAGGCATCTTATAATGTATTGGGGATATATACCACAGGCAGCAGGTATCTTATAATGTATTGGGGTTATATGCCACAGGTATCTTATACTGTATTGGGGATATATGCCACAGGTATCTTATAATGTATTGGGGATATATGCCACAGGTATCTTATAATGTATTGGGGATATATGCCACAGGTATCTTATAATGTATTGGGGATATATGCCACAGGCAGCAGGTATCTTATAATGTATTGGGGATATATGCCACAGGCAGCAGGTATCTTGTAATGTATTGGGGATATATGCCACAGGTATCTTATAATGTATTGGGGATATATGCCACAGGCATCTTATAATGTATTGGGGATATATGCCACAGGTATCTTATAATGTATTGGGGATATATTCCACAGGCATCTTATAATGTATTGGGGATATATGCCACAGGTATCTTATAATGTATTGGGGATATATGCCACAGGTATCTTATAATGTATTGGGGATATATGCCACAGGCATCTTATAATGTATTGGGGATATATGCCACAGGCATCAGGTATCTTATAATGTATTGGGGATATATGCCACAGGTATCTTATAATGTATTGGGGATATATGCCACAGGTATCTTATAATAAATTGGGGATATATGCCACAGGTATCTTATAATGTATTGGGGATATATCAGAAAAATCAGAAATATATCAGAGCGCCAAAAAACAATGGCAGGGTCTAGATGAAACCTTAAGTTCAAGAAATTTTATTCATACAGATATAATGCATAAAACATTAATATACTACATAAAATAGCAAATAAAACAAATAAAAACAAATAATCAAGGATCCAAGATTTCACAATGTTTAAAAAGCCCAAATTCTTGGGTAATTCACAATGTTGTGCAACGGTGGCAGATTAAACATAAAATTATACAATTGTCTTGCTGATGTTGGCCTAAGGAGGTTAATTAGCAATAGTCCTATTAATTGTGGTGTATGGTGTCAGTTGATACTTCTATCAGACGATATAGTGAGGTGTCTTGTAAATAATAATTTGTGTGATCAAATAATCTAGCTAGTGGTCTCTATAAATTGACCTTATATCAAAGTGATTGGTTGGTGTGGCTTGCCAAATAGTATTGATATGATCAAAGAATTTAACTAGTGCTCTCCATGAAGGGTGATATTACAATATAGATTAGCCTAGTGAGATGGAGATGCAAATAATTTAATATAATGTGATATAATAAACCTCTGTGTGTCAAAAATAAAAAAAATAAAAAAAATAGCAATAGTGAAAAGTCATCACAAAAAAACGATAAGCAAAGAACAGTGTGTGCACACAAAACAACTGGAATGGTGCAGAATGTTTGTACAATCTGTCTATATAAACAATGGACAGTCAAAATGCAGTCTTCAATTGTGCAAATACAATCCAAATATCAAATCTTCATAAAAAATGTCATAGTGAAAAAATTAAAAAAAATTAAAACGTAAATAACTTAGTCCTGAATAAGTGTGAACAATCACACACCAAATAGTGAATGTCAGATGGTGATAATATGTGTAGTGGTTTTCTCCCAATGTTAGGTGCAATGTTTCTTATATGCAGTAGCCCAAACGATAATTTCAACTTGCTGCAGAGATAATTCCTTCTGCCAAAAAGAAATCAATAATAGTGTAGATAGTTTAAAATAAGTTATTTTACCAGAGTATCACTCACCAGTCGACGCGTTTTGGTCATACACTGACCTTTATCAAGACTGGTTTTACATTACAATGAAGGTCCTTAAATACCCTGTTTGGTGATTACCTTTTTTCTTTTTTTTCGTAATACCGTAAGTGAGTTTTTCAACTTCCGGTTTCGCGTTAAACTAATGTATCTATAAAGTGTATTTAATTTCTTCTCAATTTTATTTATAGGGCAAGTTTTATTGTTTCATTCTTGTCTGTTACATGCGATTATTTTCTGAGACTATTTTTGCGCAATTTTTACGCGATGTTCTGGCTTTTACTCCCTTCTTTCTATTGGTCGCCCTATTTCTTATACATACCCTCCTGATTGGCTAGATCAGGGGTGTGTTGTTAATGACCCACATCATTGGCCATAGGTAATATTGTGTGTGTCAGAAACGGATATACCATTAATGGAATTACTTGTATTTAAGGTCAGCTCTTCCGTTTTTTCTGAGTTCCTATTGGATGGTGGCCCGCCTATCAGCAATCATTACTGATTGGTTAGATTTAGGGGTATGTAGTGACTTGAGGAATACTATTGGTCCCTATAGGCGTGTAAGGGGATATGTAATGGTGTGTACCCAAACGATATATACAGAGGTATACTTAAGATCTAAACATATATGATGAAAATGTATACACAGAGGTGCCATGGAAATATAAATAATAGAACCTTTACATCACGTTAATGTATAAGTCTAGAAAAGAATGCGATAGTCATCTAAGGAGATAGAACAGCCCTATTCATTTTCTTAGTGCTTATAATGAGTAAATAGTGTTATTCAACCATATGGCTCATCTGTCACCTTTAATATTTAAAAATGCGAAGTTAACTAGGATGTTTTTTAGAAACATATTCTATAGTTGATTTCACGGTAAATACCAAATATTTCTGATTTTTCGCCATTAAAAATTGGAAGACCCAAATATTTCTGATTTTTCAACGTTATAATTGGATGTGATAATTAAATGTCAAAAGAACCCAAAAGGAGATATGTCTATGTCCCTGTACTTCAACAAACTTGATGAATCGTCTATAAACTTAATCTTTTATAAAACTTGAGTGATCTTGCAGCACTCATAAATTTAAATGTCTATTTTGACTTAGAAAAGGATGAGACCATTTTATATCGATAAATAAAGTTATAATATAATAGTGTATATTTTTGGGAAAGGTGATTGTCGCCTTAGAATATCAGAAGAGATTTTTTCTTTCTTTTTCTTGCAGTTTATACTAAAAAAGGCTACCGTTATACTTCTTCTATTTCTACTTCTGATATTCTAAGGCGACAATCACCTTTCCCAAAAATATACACTATTATATTATAACTTTATTTATCGATATAAAATGGTCTCATCCTTTTCTAAGTCAAAATAGACATTTAAATTTATGAGTGCTGCAAGATCACTCAAGTTTTATAAAAGATTAAGTTTATAGACGATTCATCAAGTTTGTTGAAGTACAGGGACATAGACATATCTCCTTTTGGGTTCTTTTGACATTTAATTATCACATCCAATTATAACGTTGAAAAATCAGAAATATTTGGGTCTTCCAATTTTTAATGGCGAAAAATCAGAAATATTTGGTATTTACCGTGAAATCAACTATAGAATATGTTTCTAAAAAACATCCTGGTTAACTTCGCATTTTTAAATATTAAAGGTGACAGATGAGCCATATGGTTGAATAACACTATTTACTCATTATAAGCACTAAGAAAATGAATAGGGCTGTTCTATCTCCTTAGATGACTATCGCATTCTTTTCTAGACTTATACATTAACGTGATGTAAAGGTTCTATTATTTATATTTCCATGGCACCTCTGTGTATACATTTTCATCATATATGTTTAGATCTTAAGTATACCTCTGTATATATCGTTTGGGTACACACCATTACATATCCCCTTACACTCCTATAGGGACCAATAGTATTCCTCAAGTCACTACATACCCCTAAATCTAACCAATCAGTAATGATTGCTGATAGGCGGGCCACCATCCAATAGGAACTCAGAAAAAACGGAAGAGCTGACCTTAAATACAAGTAATTCCATTAATGGTATATCCGTTTCTGACACACACAATATTACCTATGGCCAATGATGTGGGTCATTAACAACACACCCCTGATCTAGCCAATCAGGAGGGTATGTATAAGAAATAGGGCGACCAATAGAAAGAAGGGAGTAAAAGCCAGAACATCGCGTAAAAATTGCGCAAAAATAGTCTCAGAAAATAATCGCATGTAACAGACAAGAATGAAACAATAAAACTTGCCCTATAAATAAAATTGAGAAGAAATTAAATACACTTTATAGATACATTAGTTTAACGCGAAACCGGAAGTTGAAAAACTCACTTACGGTATTACGAAAAAAAAGAAAAAAGGTAATCACCAAACAGGGTATTTAAGGACCTTCATTGTAATGTAAAACCAGTCTTGATAAAGGTCAGTGTATGACCAAAACGCGTCGACTGGTGAGTGATACTCTGGTAAAATAACTTATTTTAAACTATCTACACTATTATTGATTTCTTTTTGGCAGAAGGAATTATCTCTGCAGCAAGTTGAAATTATCGTTTGGGCTACTGCATAGAAGACACATTGCACCTAACATTGGGAGAAAACCACTACACATATTATCACCATCTGACATTCACTATTTGGTGTGTGATTGTTCACACTTATTCAGGACTAAGTTATTTACGTTTTAATTTTTAAAAAATGTTTCACTATGACATTTTTTATGAAGATTTGATATTTGGATTGTATTTGCACAATTGAAGACTACATTTTGACTGTCCATTGTTTATATAGACAGATTGTACAAACATTCTGCACCATTCAAGTTGTTTTGTGTGCACACACTGTTCTTTGCTTATCGTTTTTTTGTGATGACTTTTCACTATTGCTATTTTTTTTATTTTTTTTATTTTTGACACACAGAGGTTTATTATATCACATTATATTAAATTATTTGCATCTCCATCTCACTAGGCTAATCTATATTGTAATATCACCCTTCATGGAGAGCACTAGTTAAATTCTTTGATCATATCAATACTATTTGGCAAGCCACACCAACCAATCACTTTGATATAAGGTCAATTTATAGAGACCACTAGCTAGATTATTTGATCACACAAATTATTATTTACAAGACACCTCACTATATCGTCTGATAGAAGTATCAACTGACACCATACACCACAATTAATAGGACTATTGCTAATTAACCTCCTTAGGCCAACATCAGCAAGACAATTGTATAATTTTATGTTTAATCTGCCACCGTTGCACAACATTGTGAATTACCCAAGAATTTGGGCTTTTTAAACATTGTGAAATCTTGGATCCTTGATTATTTGTTTTTATTTGTTTTATTTGCTATTTTATGTAGTATATTAATGTTTTATGCATTATATCTGTATGAATAAAATTTCTTGAACTTAAGGTTTCATCTAGACCCTGCCATTGTTTTTTGGCGCTCTGATATATTTCTGATTTTTCTGATTCTTTTTTTGCCTTTGACCGCTAGGGGTCAATTTATCAGAGCCACAGGTCCCCCAAAGTAGTAGGCGCTCAGTGTACCATCATATTACATTTGAGTATTGGGGATATATGCCACAGGCATCTTATAATGTATTGGGGTTATATGCCAAAGGCAGCAGGCATCTTATAATGTATTGGGGTTATATGCCACAGGTATCTTATAATGTATTGGGGATATATGCCACAGACAGCTGGTAAATTATAATGTATTGGGGATATATGCCACATGCATCTTATAATGTATTGGGGATATATGCCACAGGCAGCAGGTATCTTATAATGTATTGGGGATATATGCCACAGGTATCTTATAATGTATTGGGGATATATGCCACAGGTATCTTATACTGTATTGGGGATATATGCCACAGGCAGCAGGTATCTTATAATGTATTGGGGATATATGCCACAGGCTGCAGGTATCTTATAATGTATTAGGGATATATGCCACAGGCAGCAGTTATCTTATAATGTATTGGGGTTATATGCCACAGGCATCTTATAATTTATTGGGGATATATGCTACAGGTATCTTATAATGTATTGGGGATATATGCCACAGGTATCTTATAATGTATTGGGGATATATGCCACAGGTATCTTATAATGTATTGGGGATATATGCCACAGGTATCTTATAATGTTTTGGGGATATATGCCACAGGTATCTTATAATGTATTGGGGATATATGCCACAGGTATCTTATAATGTATTGGGGATATATGCCACAGGTATCTTATAATGTATTGGGGATATATGCCACAGGTATCTTATAATGTATTGGGGATATATGCCACAGGCAGCAGGTATCTTATAATGTATTGGGGTTATATGCCACAGGCATCTTATAATGTATTGGGGATATATGCCACAGGTATCTTATAATGTATTGGGGATATATGCCACAGGCAGCAGGTATCTTATAATGTATTGGGGATATATGCCACAGGCATCTTATAATGTATTGGGGATATATGCCACAGGTATCTTATAATGTATTGGGGATATATGCCACAGGCAGCAGGTATCTTATAATGTATTGGGGATATATGCCACAGGTATCTTATAATGTATTGGAGATATATGCCACAGACAGCAGGTATCTTATAATGTATTGGGGATATTTGCCACAGGCAGCAGGTATCTTATAATGTATTTGGGATATATGCCACAGGTATCTTATAATGTATTGGGGATATATGCTACAGGTATCTTATAATGTATTGGGGATATATGCCACAGGCAGCAGGTATCTTATAATGTATTGGGGATATATGCCACAGGCAGCAGGTATCTTATAATGTATTGGGGATATATGCCACAGGTATCTTATAATGTATTGGGGATATATGCCACAGGTATCTTATAATGTATTGGGGATATATGCCACAGGTATCTTATAATGTATTGGGGATATATGCCACAGGTATCTTATAATGTATTGGGGATACATGCCACAGGTATCTTATAATGTATTGGGGATATATGCCACAGGTATCTTATAATGTATTGGGGATACATGCCACAGGTATCTTATAATGTATTGGGGATATATGCCACAGGTATCTTATAATGTATTGGGGATATATGCCACAGGTATCTTATAATGTATTGGGGATACATGCCACAGGTATCTTATAATGTATTGGGGTTATATGCCACAGGTATCTTATAATGTATTAGGGATATATGCCACAGGCAGCAGTTATCTTATAATGTATTGGGGTTATATGCCACAGGCATCTTATAATTTATTGGGGATATATGCTACAGGTATCTTATAATGTATTGGGGATATATGCCACAGGTATCTTATAATGTATTGGGGATATATGCCACAGGTATCTTATAATGTATTGGGGATATATGCCACAGGTATCTTATAATGTTTTGGGGATATATGCCACAGGTATCTTATAATTTATTGGGGATATATGCCACAGGTATCTTATAATGTTTTGGGGATATATGCCACAGGTATCTTATAATGTATTGGGGATATATGCCACAGGTATCTTATAATGTATTGGGGATATATGCCACAGGTATCTTATAATGTATTGGGGATATATGCCACAGGTATCTTATAATGTATTGGGGATATATGCCAAAGGCAGCAGGTATCTTATAATGTATTGGGGTTATATGCCACAGGCATCTTATAATGTATTGGGGATATATGCCACAGGTATCTTATAATGTATTGGGGATATATGCCACATGCAGCAGGTATCTTATAATGTATTGGGGATATATGCCACAGGTATCTTATAATGTATTGGGGATATATGCCACAGGCAGCAGGTATCTTATAATGTATTGGGGTTATGTGCCACAGGCATCTTATAATGTATTGGGGATATATGCCACAGGTATCTTATAATGTATTGGGGATATATGCCACAGGTATCTTATAATGTATTGGGGATACATGCCACAGGTATCTTATAATGTATTGGGGTTATATGCCACAGGTATCTTATAATGTATTGGGGATATATGCCACAGGCATCTTATAATGTATTGGGGATATATGCCACAGGTATCTTATAATGTATTGGGGATATATGCCACAGGCAGCAGGTATCTTATAATGTATTGGGGATATATGCCACAGGTATCTTATAATGTATTGGAGATATATGCCACAGACAGCAGGTATCTTATAATGTATTGGGGATATTTGCCACAGGCAGCAGGTATCTTATAATGTATTGGGGATATATGCCACAGGTATCTTATAATGTATTGGGGATATATGCTACAGGTATCTTATAATGTATTGGGGATATATGCCACAGGCAGCAGGTATCTTATAATGTATTGGGGATATATGCCACAGGTATCTTATAATGTATTGGGGATATATGCCACAGGTATCTTATAATGTATTGGGGATATATGCCACAGGCAGCGGGTATCTTATAATGTATTGGGGATATATGCCACAAGCAGCAGGTATCTTATAATGTATTGGGGATATATGCCACAGGCAGCAGGTATCTTATAATGTATTGGGGATATATGCCACAGGTATCTTATAATGTATTGGGGATATATGCCACAGGCATCTTATAATGTATTGGGGATATATGCCACAGGTATCTTTTAATGTATTGGGGATATATTCCACAGGCATCTTATAATGTATTGGGGATATATGCCACAGGTATCTTATAATAAATTGGGGTTATATGCCACAGGTATCTTGTAATGTATTGGAGATATATGCCACAAGCAGCAGGTATCTTATAATGTATTGGGGATATATGCCACAGTCAGCAGGTATCTTATAATGTATTGGGGATATATGCCACAGGTATCTTATAATGTATTGGGGATATATGTCACAGGCAGCAGGTATCTTATAATGTATTGGGGATATATGCCACAGGTATCTTATAATGTATTGGGGATATATGCCACAGGCATCTTATAATGTATCGGGGATATATGCCACAGGTATCTTTTAATGTATTGGGGATATATTCCACAGGCATCTTATAATGTATTGGGGATATATGCCACAGGTATCTTATAATGTATTGGGGATATATGCCACAGGTATCTTGTAATGTATTGGGGATATATGCCACAGGCATCTTATAATGTATTGGGGATATATGCCACAGGTATCTTATAAAGTATTGGGGATATATGCCACAGGCAGCAGGTATCTTATAATGTATTGGGGATTTATGCCACAGGTATCTTATAATGTATTGGGGATATATGCCACAGGTATCTTATAATAAATTGGGGATATATGCCACAGGTATCTTATAATGTATTGGGGATATATGCCACAGACAGCAGGTATCTTATAATGTATTGGGGATATATGCCACAGGTATCTTATAATGTATTGGGGATATATGCCACAGGCATCTTATAATGTATTGGGGTTATATGCCACAGGCAGCAGGTATCTTATAATGTATTGGGGTTATATGCCACAGGTATCTTATAATGTATTGGGGATATATGCCACAGACAGCTGGTATCTTATAATGTATTGGGGATATATGCCACATACAACTGGTATCTTATAATGTATTGGGGATATATGCCACAGACAGCTGGTAAATTATAATGTATTGGGGATATATGCCACATGCATCTTATAATGTATTGGGGTTATATGCCACAGGGATCTTATAATGTATTGGGGATATATGCCACAGGCAGCAGGTATCTTATAATGTATTGGGGATATATGCCACAGGTATCTTATAATGTATTGGGGATATATGCCACAGGCAGCAGGTATCTTATAATGTATTGGGGATATATGCCACAGGCAGCAGGTATCTTATAATGTATTGGGGATATATGCCACAGGTATCTTATAATGTATTGGGGATATATGCCACAGGTATCTTATAATGTATTGGGGATATATGCCACAGGTATCTTATAATGTATTGGGGATATATGCCACAGGTATCTTATAATGTTTTGGGGATATATGCCACAGGTATCTTATAATGTATTGGGGATATATGCTACAGATATCTTATAATGTATTGGGGATATATGCCACAGGTATCTTATAATGTATTGGGGATATATGCCACAGGTATCTTATAATGTATTGGGGATATATGCCACAGGCAGCAGGTATCTTATAATATATTGGGGATATATGCCACAGGTATCTTATAATGTATTGGGGATATATGCCACAGACAGCAGGTATCTTATAATGTATTGGGGATATATGCCACAGGTATCTTATAATGTATTGGGGATATATGCCACAGGTATCTTATAATGTATTGGGGATATATGCCACAGGCAGCAGGTATCTTATAATATATTGGGGATATATGCCACAGGTATCTTATAATGTATTGGGGATATATGCCACAGACAGCAGGTATCTTATAATGTATTGGGGATATATGTCACAGGTATCTTATAATGTATTGGGGATATATGCCACAGGCCGCAGGTATCTTATAATGTATTGGGGATATATGCCACAGGTATCTTATAATGTATTGGGGATATATGCCACAGGCAGCAGGTATCTTATAATGTATTGGGGTTATATGCCACAGGCATCTTATAATGTATTGGGGATATATGTCACAGGTATCTTATAATGTATTGGGGATATATGCCACAGGTATCTTATAATGTATTGGGGATATATGCCACAGGCAGCAGGTATTTTATAATGTATTGGGGATATATGCCACAGGTATCTTATAATGTATTGGGGATATATGCCACAGACAGCAGGTATCTTATAATGTATTGGGGATATATGCCACAGGCAGCAGGTATCTTATAATGTATTGGGGATATATGCCACAGGTATCTTATAATGTATTGGGGATATATGCCACAGACAGCAGGTATCTTATAATGTATTGGGGATATATGCCACAGGCAGCAGGTATCTTATAATGTATTGGGGATATATGCCACAGGTATCTTATAATGTATTGGGGATATATGCTACAGGTATCTTATAATGTATTGGGGATATATGCCACAGGCAGCAGGTATCTTATAATGTATTGGGGATATATGCCACAGGCAGCAGGTGTCTTATAATGTATTGGGGATATATGCCACAGGCAGCAGGTATCTTATAATGTATTGGGGTTATATGCCACAGGTATCTTATAATGTATTGGGGATATATGCCACAGGTATTTTATAATGTATTGGGGATATATGCCACATGTATCTTATAATGTATTGGGGATATTTGCCACAGGCAGCAGGTATCTTATAATGTATTGGGGATATATGTGTGTGTCTCAGAGGGAACTACTACATAATATTATATATGTGTATAATGTACTGGGGATATGGTGTGTGTGTCAGAGGGAACTAATACATAATATTGTATCAGACTGTATATAATGTACTGGGGATATGGTGTGTGTATGTCAGAAGGAACTACTACACAATATTATATCTGTATATAATGCACCTGGGATATGGTGTGTGTTTCAAAGGGAACTAATACATAATATATCTGTATACAGTGTACTGGGGATATGGTGTGTGTGTGTGTGTGTGTGTGTGTTTTAGAGGGAACTAATACATAGTATTATATATCTGTGTGTAATGTACTGGGGATATGGTGTGTTTGTCAGAGGGAACTACTACATAATATTATATCTTTTTATAATGTACTGGGGATATGGTGTGTGTGTCAGAGGGAACTACTACATAATATTATATCTGTGTATAATGTACTGGGGATATGGTGTGTGTGTCAGAGGGAACTACTACATAATATTATATCTTTATATAATGTACTGGGGATATGGTGTGTGTGTCAGAGGGAACTACTACATAATATATCTGTATACAATGTACTGGGGATATGGTGGGTGTTTGTGTGTCAGAGGGAACTAATACATAGTATTATATAACTGTGTGTAATGTACTGGGGATATGGTGTGTGTGTCAGAGGGAACTACTACATAATATTATATCTGTGTATAATGTACTGGGGATATGGTGTGTGTGTCAGAGGGAACTACTACATAATATTATATCTGTGTATAATGTACTGGGGATATGGTGTGTGTGTCAGAGGGAACTAATACATAATATTATATCAGACTGTATATAATGTACTGGGGATATGGTGTGTGTGTCAGAGGGAACTAATACATAATATTATATCAGACTGTATATAATGTACTGGGGATATGGTGTGCGTGTCAGAGGGAACTAATACAGAATATTATATCAGACTGTATATAATGTACTGGGGATATGGTGTGTGTGTGTCAGAGGGAACTGCTACATAATATTATATCTGTGTATAATGTACTGGGGATATGATGTGTGTGTGTCTCAGAGGAAATCCTCTCCTTAGTATTATATATTTGTGTGTGTATGGTGTGCATGCATATACTTGTGTATATGTGTGCATATGTATGTGTGGTGTACGGTGTGCATGCATATTGCTTGCATGTGTGTTGTGTGCATGCATATGAGTGTGTGTATGTGTGGTGTGGGTGCATATGAGTGTATGTATGCGTGGTGTACATGCTTATCAGCAAATGTATCTGTATATGTGTTATGTGCATGCATATGCGTGTTTATATGTGTGTGTGCGTGCATGAGTGTGTGTATGAGGGCGGTTGAGCTGCTTTGCCTTAAAATGCCCGGGTCTATTTTTCGTCCCAGTCTGGCCCTGCACAATAATTACATATATTTCATGTGTACCTTTGATAGATTGATATGTTAAGCCTTACTTTGTGTTATATTGATTGATGTATTTTCCCTTGTGGTGTACAGACATGTAAAATGGCAGTTAGCAGTTATGTATCATTAAAGAGCTAAAAGAGAGAAAATACTTCATGTTAAAAAGTAATGCAAACTGTGATTAGTTTAAATCTGTTGTCATTTCTGAAAGAGTATTTGAGTATGTTGAACTTGTGTATGTAAATAGTGTAAATCAAACACTGAACACTTGTTTACTGTGATATATGTTTATTGCAATGACATAATATGTTAAAAAAAATGTTTTCTATGCTGTTATTAGCAGAGCACATGCCTTTAGACACAGCAGTGTGATATAAGTGTATTGCAATAATATAAGATGTAAAAAAAACGGTTTTCTATGCTGTTATTAGAACACATGCCTTTAGACACAGCAGTGTGAATTTTGTATATATTGAAGAAGTATATTGAACTGAGTATGCAAGTGAACATCTGAAATTGTGAATAAGCATACTAATAGAAATTAATTTGTTAACCTGAAAAAAGAAAATATGTTGTTAATGTTGTAAATGTTATCAAAGTGTTATAATTACTTGCAGAATTGGAAATAAAGGAAAGAAAGTGCCAGAATAATAACTGCTTTTGCTTCTCATTGTACTACAGTTACTGCCTCTCATTTTCCCATGTATGAGACTGGTAACATTTTGGGGGCTTGGTCCGGGATGCATTGTGCCATCGGTGAGAGGGAAGCGTGAGACCAACACAAACCTGTTAGTGGAGCTACAAGGAGAGCTGTGAGTGTTCTCTGCCTTGTGAGTGCAAGTCTTCAGGTTCCAGCAGAGATGGCGTCTCCTCTTTGTGCACTGCTGTGGGACAACCATAAGCAACTTCATCTGCTTAGTGAAGAACAGCTTCATAGACTCACTCTTTTACTGGAAGATCAAAGAGACATTCAAGTTCCAGCAGTGACCGGTACCAATGAACCTGAACTTGTTAAATTTATTGTGGACTACATGAGAAGTGATCAGCTGAAATTTTAGAAGATCAAGGTATGTCTTGTTTACTTATCATCAAAGACTAAATTGATTAACTGAAAACCAACAAGGAGAGTACACCAGTCATGGAAATTGCGAACAGTAACAAAGAGGCAGGCAGTGGGTCCTCAATGACAGAACAGGTATCTGGGATGGTTAGACTAACTGATGTTGCTGCTTTATTGCCACACAGAGAATTCAAAATGCATGGTGGTGTAATTTCAGATTGTGGTTCAGACATGAGTTACAACAGTGTATGTAGATAAATTGATGAGGATCTGAAAGAACAATTCTCTGAATCTGAAATTATACGCACAGTGATAAGAATGATCAAACCAGGTAACTTTAAAGACATGCAGGCCCATTTATCAAGCTCCGTACAGAGCTTGAAGGGCCGTGTTGCTGGCGAGTCTTCAGACTCGCCAGAAACACAACTTATGAAGCAGCGGTCACAAAGACCGCTGCTCCATAACCCTGTCCGTCTGCTCTGAGCAGGCGGACAGGAATCACCGGAAATCAACCCGATCGAATACGATCGGGTCGATTGACATCTCCCTGCTGGCGGCCGATTGGCCGCGAGTCAGCAGGGGCGGCGTTGCACCAGCAGCTCTTGTGAGCTGCTGGTGCAATGTTAAATGCGGAGAGCGTATTGCTCTCCGCATTTAGCGAGGTCTTGCGGACCTGATCCGCAGTGTCGGATCAGGTCCGCAAGCCCTTTGATAAATGGGCCTGATAGTGACTAACAAAGATTATCTCACTGTTGCAGAATTGAAAAGGTTTTTGAAGTCGCATATGAGAGTACAAAGTTGTATTAAGTTGTTTTAGGATCTTAGCAATGCTAAACAGCTAGATATAGAAACACAGCAGCAGTTTGTGGGATTAAAACAAAAAGTTATTTCTGCATCTCAACATGGTGGGTCAGAGTTTAACTATGACAAAAGTCTAGTGCAGGGGGTGTTCCTTCATACACTGTATCAGGGGCTAAACAAGAAATTATAATATGAGATTGGACATTAAGCATTACATCTCTGACTTAACAGTGACTGACAACTTTATCCTAGAGCAGGTCACAAAATCACCCAATGAAGAAACAGACACAAGCTTCTGACTGTTAGTTCATCCCAGGCACAAGAGGATAGTGAGAACAA
The DNA here is from genome assembly GCF_027579735.1 of Bombina bombina. Lineage (NCBI taxonomy): Eukaryota > Metazoa > Chordata > Amphibia > Anura > Bombinatoridae > Bombina > Bombina bombina. Next base: position 617,924,714 of record NC_069503.1, on the reverse strand, counting down.
TTATGAGAAGTTACAAAAGAGAGTTGAGGGAGAAGTTAGAACATATAATGCTGCTTTAGTGGAACTGAAAGCTCAGGTTTCTGCTCTCACAAAAAAAACTTTGAAAATATGATGAGACCTAGTTCCAGATAAAGCCAAAAGCAAGCACAGATGTGACGACTGCATCCAACTAGGAAATTAGGACTGCTGCCATTGCTTCCTCTGCAGCCAGGCAGGACACAGAGCGGTTGGCTGCTTAAAGAAGAGAACAAAGGTGGGACACCCAGTGACCACTTCAAATCATCTGTCCCAAGCTAAGGTACATTGTGTGTCTACTCACAGTTCAACAAATTCAATTCTAACAAAAAGTAAGTCATCAAAACAATGAATAGCACAACTGATTGGCAGAAAATGTATGCTGTCATGTTGGATGAATGGTGTTCTTGCTGAAATGCTGTTGGACACAGGAGCTCAAGTTATCATGGTAGGAGAGACATGGCTAGGAAATTTTCTTCCGGATGTTTCCATAAAGCCTATAGAAGATCTACTTTCTGACAGCAAGCTACACATCATTGCCGCCAATGACTCTGTCATTCCATTTATTGGATGGATTGAAGTACTTCTTTAACTCAAAAATAAGGGACATGGAAACTTTGCCATTCATGTGCCAATGCTGGTGAGGGACTGTTGTAATTACAATCCCCTTCTTAGGTTTAACGTCATTGAAGAATTGATCAGAGAGAACAGTGACCAGTCAAATAGTACTCAGGACCTGACTATTCTGCTGAGTGAAGCCATGAAAGTAAAACAGAGAATAGCTAACAACATTGTCAATGTTGTCAATCAAGTAACAGATTCAGAAGAAATGTCTGACAGTTGTGTGGTCAAAGTGGGGAAGAAAGGACTCAGAATTCGCAGATGTGAGCTTTGCGAAATCAAATGCAGAATTTGAACATGGACCGAAGGAGGAGTCATGCCATTTGAACCACTTCACCACAAGAAAAGGAGATAGACAGACAGATGCTATATGACGATTCAGATGTCTTTGCTCAAGATGATGGAGATATAAGATGCATCCCAAATCTGAAATTGAAGATAAATTTGAAAGATGACTCTTCCGTTCAGAAATGCTACAATTCAATTCCAAAACCCCTATACAAGGAAATTAAAGAGTATGTCTAAAACCTCCTTGACTGAGGTTGGATAAAGAAATCTTCCTCTGCTTACTCATCACCAGTTGTTGGTGTCCGAAAGAAGGACAGTAGCTTACGGCTATGTTTTGAATTTCGGGAGTTAAATCGAAAGGCTATTCCAGACAGACACCCACTATCTAGAATACAAGATTTGCTGGATAGTCTAGGAGGATTTACTTGGTTCTCTATCCTGGACCAGGGTAGTGCTTATCATCAAGGCTTTGTGGATGAGGAGTCAAGACATATGACTGCTTACAGCACTCCATGAGGACTCTATGAGTGGAAGCATATTCCGTTTGGGTTAAAAAATGCCCCAGCAGGCTTTCAAAGGTGCATGGAGAGTGTGCTAGAGGGCAATTAGAGACACATGTTCCCCATACCTGGACGATGTACTTTTTTACTCCAAAACCTTTCATGAGCATGTTGATGACCTTAGCTTTGCCGAATACATGAGTATGGCATCAAACTCCGACCAAAGAAATGTGAACTTTTCAAACAGCAGATTCGATACCTTGGTCGGATGGTTTCATGAGAAGGCATTTAAATTGTCCCAAATGATCTTGAAGCTGTATTACAACTGAAAAAGAAAGAACCAAAAACAGTTGGAGATGTCAGATCTTTATTAGAGTTTCTGAGCTACCACAGGTCCAGTGGACACCTAGACACCAAACTGTTGTTTCGAGGTTTGTTGATATGCTTACCAATCCTGGCATACCCTGATTTCGACTTACCCTTTGTGTTGCACACCGATGCGTCTAATGAAGGCCTAGGTGCTGTACTTTATCAACAACAAGGAGGAAAACTTTGTGTTATTGGATTTCGCTCTCGAACATTGACTCCAGCAGAGCACAACTACTTGAGCTTTTAGCTCTCAAGTGGGCAATCTGTGATAAATTCAGAGATTACCTGTACTACGCTCCAACATTTACGGTGTACACAGACAACAATCCACTGACATATGTCTTGAGTACCGCCAGATTAAATGCTGTGGGTCTTCGCTGGGTCGGCGAGTTAGCTGATTTCAACTTTGATATAAAATACAAGCCAGGTAAACAGAATTCAGACGTTCACGATATCCTGTGAAGCTCACAGACCACCTGAGAGATTACACTGAGGCTGTGCCATCTGAGCTTGTGTCAGCTATGTGGCAAGGTAGCAAAGCTATTGTGGAAGAAGAGGTACCATGGGAGGCTTCACTGACTTTCTGCTCATCAAATGAGGTGGAAAAAGAAATGCTGAGAGGGCAGATGGTATCCCCAATGACTAAGGAGGATGTAAGAGCTTTACAACAAGATGATATAAGTATTAAGGAAGTGGTCAAGCTTAAGAAAAGCAACTGGACCCCAAACAACAAGTAAAAATGAAGAGCATGACCAGAGAAACCAGGCGTCTGATACATGAGTGGAACAAGCTAATAGTTGAAGAAGGAATTCTGTACCTGCACTCTGGGAATCGGAAACAGCTAGTCCTACCAGAAAAGTTGAAGCCATTGGTTTTGAAAAATCTTCATGATAACATGGGTCACATTGGCACTGACAAGGTAACCCATTTAGCACGTGACCAATTTTATTGGCCGCTTTATGCAGAAGGAAATTGACAAATATGTGCTCAAGAAGTGCAACTGTATCAAACAGAAGTGTCCAAACATTCCTGAAAGATCACCTATGGGTTCAATCACCACAAGTTCACCCTTTGAGTTAGTGTCCATCGATTATCTTCACTTGGAGCAAAGCAAAGGACGGTACAAATACATACTCGTCCTTGTAGATCATTTCACACACATACCCAACAAAGAATATATCAGGGAAAATGGCGGCAGAAAAGATCTTTCAGGATTTCATACCACGTTTTGGATATCCGGAGAGACTACATCACGATCAAGGACAAGAATTTGAGAATAATCTGTTCCAGACACTGCAACAATTGCCAGGTATTTCTCATTCAAGGACTACCCCTTACCACCCACAGGGTAATCCAATTGAAAGACTGAACCGTACCTTGTTGCAGATGCTTCACACTTTGAAGAAAGAGAAAAAGTATGACTGGAAAGAACATCTTCCACATCTGGTTCATGCGTATAATTGTACCACACATGAAGTCACTGTATGGAAGATCTCCCCGGTTGCCAATTGATCTGATGCTTAACCCAAAATCAGAACACGAGACACAAAGTCACCTGACGTTTGCTCAGAAGTGGGCATCCAGAATGCAAGAAGCTTACAAAATTGCATCTGAAAATAGCCAAAAATCATCTGCTAAAGGAAAGAAGTACTATGCTAGGAAGGTGAAAGGAGTCCCTCTTCAACCTGATGATTGGGTGTTAGTACGAAATCTCTCTGAGAGAGGAAGTCTGGGTAAGCTTCGTCCATACTGGTAAAAAGACTATTCGAGTATTGCACAGAAATCTTTTACTACCAGTGAATGACTTACCTGTTGAAGACTGCATTCCAAAAGTGCCAGTAAAAAAAAGACAAGTGGGTAAGAGAAAAGACACAGAGATATAGACCAGGTGGAGGAATGCTCAGATGAGGCAGAATGGTACTATCCTTACTTACCAGCGACTACAGTAAATCATGACCATCTTGCACCTCAACAAAAGTCTCAAACTGAACATATATCTCCATTAAGACCTTCCGCAAAAGAGTTCAATCCTACAAAAATAACAACAACATTAGAACCAGTATATGAACAGGAAGACAGAAAAGAGGTTGACTACCAGATTCAGGAAGATGAAATGGTTAGGCTAGAACCACAAGAATTGTCTATGCCAAGTCAAGCATTACCAACAAGAAATGCAACTGGAGAACAGTGATGGAGAAGAACCAGATTCTGTGAGAAGATCAAACAGACATGCAAAGCCTAAATACATTTTCACTTATGACACATTAGGGCAGCCAACTTACAGACAAAGTCAGATTAATACAGTGCAAATTTACATGATTCCAGGCAGTCCAATGACTTACCAGGTAGTTAATGCAGTTCCTTGGTGGCAAACAATACCTATCTGGACTTGTTAGATGACTAAGAGACGATAGACTGTATTGATGCCAGGAATCATCAAAAAGAATGAGGGGAGAGTGTGATGGACTGGAAATTAAACTGTGGAAATTATTATAAAAATATACACCACACATGGGCGGAGCCTGCAGGCATTTAAGATGGCTGCGAGTCACTAGAGCTCCTCACACAGAGACAAGGCTATCTTTAGCAGAACAGGTCATATATCTGCAAACTATTATTAAGAGTGTGAACTGGAACGCTAAAGACCTCAGGAACTACTTGGACTATTTTGAACCGGCAATTTCGGTCACAGAATACAAAAGTCCTGCAAATAAAAATTGCAAGGCCTAAGCAGACGCGCCAAACTGTAGCAGATACTTGAGACCACACGGCAAAGCCGATCACACCCTCATTTTCTCACACAACCTTCAATATGGAGATCGGGTATTCAATCCCCTCAGGGCGCAACTAAGACAACTAAGAGACTTCAGATGACGACGCCTCTTGGCTCTAACAGTCAATTGTGAGTACGGCATATAAGCCACCATGCTGTCACTGCGCGATGCGCTAATTATATAAAGGCTCACATGTCAAAGCTCCCGGCATAAATAGCGTCCCACACTAAATTTAAAGCACTAACAGAGGGGCATTCAGAAACTCTTGATTGTGTGATCTAAGGAGGGTCACTTACACTTAGGTCGGGCAAACAGTGTATATCTGAGCACTGCTTTAAGCCTTTTATCTAACGGAGATATAGGGGGACTTTTTCCCGATCACACTGACAGAGATTGTTAGATTTGTCACAGGATTGTTATACTGGTCCTAACTTAAGTCTAATTAGCGTGATAAAGGCCACTTTAGCTTCTCCTAAATCTACACACAGTGAGTCATAACAAACCAGAACTTAAGATGGCATTGCGCAAACCGCCTAAACTGGACAAGCAATTAAAAGGTAGCAGCTCCACACAGAATGCGGTCTCTAATTTCTTTAAAAATTCAGAAAAGAAAAAATCCCCACAACACTCTCTAGCAGAGGAAGAAGAAGTAGAGCAATATACTAGCTCTCAGCCTGGCTCCCCAAAATCACCACAATCTGTTAAGGAAAGAGAAACAGATCAACCAGCCACCCTTAAAGACATAGTAGCGCTAATCGACCAAGTGAAAAGCTGTATCAAACAAGAATGTGCTGACCTCAAAAAGGACATCACTGACTTAGGGGCCAGAGTAGAAATATTAGAAGGAGACCATGAAGATATTTGCACCAATATGTCAGAGATCACACACACAGTGTCCCAGCATGGCAGCCTCATAAAGGAATTAGAAAATAAGTTGGATGACCTCGAAAATAGAACGAGACGTTGTAATTTTAAGATTAAGAGGCATCCCAGAAGAGGTCACAGGTGCAGAGATAAAAGATTTCCTACAAGGTCTGTTTCAGGGAATGCTACTCTCGTCAGATCACGAAGAAGACCGACACATCCCATTAGAAAGGGCGCACCGCTCTTTAAGACCAAAGCCACAAGGCGATCAGCCACCCAGGGACACTATAGTGTGTTTTCTAAGCTACCAGGACAAGGAGAACATTCTATCTATTGCCAGACGGCAATCCCACCTAATCCACCAAGGATCAAAGATCCAAATATTTCAAGATCTTTCATTTCGCACATTACAGCAAAGGAAAACTTATAATGTGCTGACTGCACACTTACGTTGCTTAAAGATCCCCTACAGGTGGGGGTTTCCAGTGTCTCTGATAGTCCAGAAAGAAGGCCGTCGATACGAATGCAAAGATCCTTTAAACGCACCACAATTTTGCAAACAAATTGGGATCTCTACCCCACCGCTTGGTAGATCAGAAGCCCTGCAACAATACCAGGAGGAGGTGCAGCTCCCTAAAGGGCAACGCAAAAACTGGCAACCTTCAACAAAAAGATTTCCACGAAAATGCCAGATAACTGATCCTTCTAGAAATCAAGAACACCGCTGACAAGCTAAAGACTTGGGTAAGAACTAACCTACGAAGACACACACATACATTGTTTTCATTTGAGTGAACATTGGACTGCTCCTACACTTGAATTGTTTTCATGTCTTGTGGCCTTATACCCCCGCAACAGTCAATCATATGCTGCTTTTGAACCCCAGCTTGAAAGCAGCAAACGGGTAAATACTTATAGCTGTTTTCAAGACGGATGCCTGTTGGCATAATAACTGTATGGGGGGGTTAATCGATTGGAAAATGTGGGTATAGTTATACTTGCGTTACACATGTGACCACATCTTGATAGTTTTTATCTGTTTTCTCAGCCTTTGAATATTGCATTGTTACTTCACTGTTGATTGTTAACCGAAATTTGTTTAATAGTTCTTGTTCCTATATATCACAGGTAAGACGTATGACCTATATACATATAATGATTATGGTATTCAGCCTTAGTTCTGTGATTTGTTCCTCTCACGCATTTATACTTAGTTACAACATGAACATAGTGATGTCCCGAACTGTTCGCCCGCGAACGGTTCACAGCGAACATAGCTTGTTCGCGTTTGTGGGCGAACACATGGCGATGTTCGATCCGCCCCTATGTGTCATCATTGTGGAAACTTTGACCCTTTATGTCACAGCCGCCTGACACATTAGAGCCAATCAACATCAGACACTTCCTCACAGACCCTCCCAGCTACTCGGAATCCGCCATTTTAGACTCATAACGACCTTGCTTTCTTAATGAGAGGACGTGTTGTGTTTTTGCTCCTGACATTAATAGGAAAAACATAGCTAGGCTAGTGTATTTACAGTCCAGAAGGACTCCACTCATCTCTGCTGCAAGCACAGCACCCCAAAAAGCCCTTTTTAGGGCTATATTTCGTGCCGTTTTTTTTTTTCTTTTTTCTTTTTTTTTTTATTAGCATTTGCCTGGCTTTCAGGCTGTGTGTTTAAGGCTCACAGCATATGCTGTGACTACTGCCACCACTGATATCTCCCTAACAACATTAGTTTAAATTTAACTAACCAAAAAATTTAATTATTTTTCTAGTGTAATTTTTTTTCATTTTCTATCAGGCCAGTGTCACACAGCATATACTCTGGTTCATTGCTCTGTGCCAGCCACCAGTGTTAATATCCGTTTATAACATTATTTTAAATTTAAAAAAATAAATAAAAAAAATATATATATTTTGCTAGTGTAATCTAATTACATTTACTATCAGGCCTGTGTCTGTCAGGCTCACTCAGCATTAATATACCTCATTTTTTTTCAGTCTTTTGGTTAATTGGTCTGTGCAAAAAAACAAATAGTATCCAGCACATCAACCCAGGAACCAGGGGACCAAAGACAAAATTGGTCTGTGCCAGGCAGCCACCCAGCACTCATATCTATTCTTCTTCACTTTAATTTTAATATAAAAAAAAAAAAGTTTAAATTTGTTTGCTAGTGTAATCTAATATAATTTTCTATCCGGCCTGTGTGTTTTGCTGACATACAGAGCCTACTGTGTTTACTTGCTGCCCTCCCTAGTCTATGAGCCACGACTCATATGTGTTTAACCTTTTTTTAATTTCCCCCCCAAAAAAATAATTTCAATCATTTTTCTAGTGTAATCTAATAGTATTTTCTATCAGGCGTGTGTGTATCTGACTTACAGAGCCTACTGTTTTTAATAGCTGCCCTTCCAAGGCTATCAGCCACGACTCATATGTATGTGCTTAACCTTTTTCTTTAAATTGCCAAAAAAAAGTCTTTAAATCATTATGCTAGTGTAATCTAATTTTATTTTCTATCAGGCCTGTGTCTAACTGTCTATCTGACTTACACAGCATACTGTTGTTAATTGCTGCCCTACGTAGCAGCCAGCCAGTGCGACCACTCATAGAGTCATATGTGCATTGCACTTCTTAACATAATTCTAATATTAAAATCTAAAATTTTAAAATATTTTGCTAGTGTAATCTAACCCAACTAGCCAATTAGTGGCACCAATCACAATTCTTGTAACAGTATATAAAAAAATAAAAATCATAATTTTTTGGACTGCAAATATTCAGTCTCCTAGTGCCATTGAATTGCATTTACCTCCTGCCTGCCACTGCCAGCCTTTTGTGCCAGGCCGTCTAGCCAACGATTTACACCAATCATAATTGTTGTCACAGACAGTATAGTTACTAATTAAAATTAAAAAAAATTTGATTGTTGATCTTAATCCTCAGTTTGCTCGTGCCCTAGAATTGCACTTTTCTACTGCCTTCCAAGCCTTTACACCAATCATATTTGTTGTGACAGTATTCTTAATAATTAAAAATTAAATTTTTTGGTAATAGTTGTTGAGAATCCTCAGTTTGCTGGTGCCATTGAATAGCACTTTCCTCCTGCTGCTGTGAGCCAGGCCCACCTAGCCAATTGTTGCCAGCAATCATATTTCTTTTAACAGTATTGCAAAAATTGTCAATCATCACTGTTTTGACTGTCAGTAATCAGTCTCCTAGTGTCCTTGAATTGCATCTACCTCCTGCCTGCCAGCCTTTTGTGCCAGTCCGTCTTGCCAACTATTTACACCAATCATAATTTTTTGTCACAGTATAGTTACTAATTAAAATTAAAAAATTCTTGATTGTTGATGATCTTAATCCTCAGTTTGCTCGTGCCCTAGAATTGCACTTTTCTACTGCCTTCCAAGCCTGTGTGCCAGGCCTACTTGAAAAATATTTACACCAATCATATTTGTTGTCACAGTATTCTTAGTAATTAAAAATTAAAATTTTTGTTAATAGTTGTTGTGAATCCTCAGTTTGCTGGTGCCAGTGAATTGCACTTTCCTCCTGCCTTGCAGCCTGCTGTGTGCCCGCCCCACCTAGCCAATTATTGCCAGCAATCATATTTCTTTTAACAGTATTGCAAAAATTGTCAATCATCACTGTTTTGACTGTCAGTAATCAGTCTCCTAGGCCTAGATTTGGAGTTTGGCGTTAGCCGTGAAAACCAGTGTTAGAGGCCCCTAACGCTGGTTTCTTACGGACTCCGGTATTTAGAGTTCAGTTACCGACACTCAAAAATCACCCAACGCTCAAATTTCTACCGACAGCTCAGACCCAGTAGTAAACATATACCGACAAAATAAACATTCACGAATCACAAAACTAATATTACACAAACTACACTTACACTCATACAAACACTACACTATATTTATTTTTATGATTTAATAATTTTTCTTAAAAATACAAAGGATCAAAGTTGCGAGATCTCGGGTGTTAGAAAAAAAACAACACAAATCCATTTTCCCATTGACTTACATTGACACACGGGAAAAGACCCTCATATACCTACATCTAACTAATAAGATTATCACAAACATACACTCATCGATGCATACAAACAATATACACCACATTACATACACAAAAAAGTTATTTATTATAAAATGAACACGATTTAGTTACTTTTTCACACAAGCTCATGACGTCACTCACTTTACGAGGAAAACCAGTCTTTGAAAAAAAATGTTACCAACTTTTAGAGCCTCCATTGACTTCTATGGGGAAGACGTGCTCGTGCACGCAAAACACACATTTCCCTAACGCACGCAAATAGCGTAGACCGAAAAACTCCAAATACCAGCGCTAGAAAATACATGCTTTTATGCGTTAGACACAGCTATGATAAATAGATCAAGAAATGACTATTTCCCTATGGTGGACTTAGGGATTGTACTTATTGAATATTCACAACACCATTAAATTGTTTCAGACTTTTATATTACATCAACTACAAATCAACATCACTAGTAACAACATTTTTTATTCTAAATATTACATTTAAACGGACACAAAAATAATTTTAACTTTTCAGGATTCACACAGTACACAATGGGAAACAATTCTCATTTACCTTTATTATTGCATTTAATTTATTCAACTCATATGCTTGCAGCAACAGCATATCTACATAGGCTTAACACATGATCAGTCATGGATGCACATACATTACTTTTAACATTCACTCATACATGTGCATTCAAATGATGGGGGAAAAACACATTACATTCTCTATAGGAATCACAAAACAGAACATATGGATTTTAATGTACTTTTAACATCATGATTCCATCACAATAAACCATTAGGAATTACGTACAACAAGAACATCATTACACAAGATTACAGATGTCACTTTATGGGAAGGAACAACAATGCCAGACCGCTATATAGAAGTCAGCATATGTGGGACACAATCACAATATATACGTATATGTACATAACACGCATCACCCATCACGCAACCACAAAGCACACATTTAGATTTTATTCAGCACACAATAACAATGTAGCACAATACAACAACACAATGAGGATTTCAGAACTACATAGGCAGGTTAATAATATCATGACGTCATTAGAAGATTCAACCATACACATTACAGATTCACCACTGTACCGCCCCTTTCTGAACTTTAACACTCAATACTACAATACAACATATACGTAAATAACAGTTTGCAACAGCATTATTAGGGAGATTTGAATGGGACAATTAATAAATATTGTCAGATCGCAAATCACTTATATATATAATACTACAGATGACAGCCGGAAGTTATTCAGTATTAGTGCCATTTTAATGGGACGCGTACAATATTGACAGCTCGGCAATCACTTATATATACAATACTACAGATGGCAGACGGAAGTTCGGAATTATTATTGCAATTTTAAAGGGACGCGTACAATATTGACAGCTCGGCAATCACTTATATATACAATACTACAGATGGCAGACGGGAAGTTCTGAATTATTATTGCGATTTGAAAGGGACACATACAATATTGACAGCTTGGCAATCACTTATATACACAATACTACAGATGGCAGACGGGAAGTTCGGAATTATTATTGCGATTTTAAAGGGACGCGTACAATATTGACAGCTCGGCAATCACTTATATATACAATACTACAGATGGCAGACGGGAAGTTCTGAATTATTATTGCGATTTGAAAGGGACCCATACAATATTGACAGCTCGGCAATCACTTATATACACAATACTACAGATGACAGCCGGAAGTTATTCAGTATTAGTGCGATTTTAATGGGACGCGTATAATATTGACAGCTTGGCAATCACTTATATATACAATACTACAGATGGCAGACGGGAAGTTCTGAATTATTATTGCGATTTTAAAGGGACGCATACAATATTGACAGCTTGGCAATCACTTATATATACAATACTACAGATGGCAGACGGGAAGTTCTGAATTATTATTGCGATTTGAAAGGGACGCGTACAATATTGACAGCTCGGCAATCACTTATATATACAATACTACAGATGGCAGATGTTACTTTATCGTTTACAAACAATGTTGCAGCAACATTGATCGATCACATTCGATGCACATTATACACAACTATGCACTTTCATTCATGTTAGCCTGGACGTGTGCTTGTTACTATAAGATCGCGTTTAAGAAATATTGATTACGCATATGATCAAACATTACAAACATGCACTGTATGTGTGATATTTGACACTTTCACATTGAGATTCATTGGGGGAAAAAAACATTTCAGCAAACAACTAAAAAACGCCCACTGTGAAAGCATTCGCGCCGCTCACATACAAACAAGTGATTACAATCAGCAATCATTACAAACTCACTACCATTGGACTAATTGTACTATAAATCCCCCAAACAACATGGCCAAAGCATCACTTGTGATCCACATCAGATCAAGTGCATACCTTGTTACACTGTTTTGAAAGATGGATGACGATGACATGGTAGACACTGCTGGTGCTGCTATTGGCGAACTAGCTGTTGATCGAATCAGGCAGCCTCGGCGGCTCAGACTGAGACGAAGGGGTCATCTGGTTCGCGGTCCTCGTGTCTACAGGGTGAGACCCACCTTGGAAAACATGAGCGACTTTGAGGTTTATGATAAGTATCGGCTCAATCGCGAACAGCTCATTGGCCTTTACGATCTTCTTAAACCTCATTTGGAGCCACGTATAAGAATAAGGACTGCTGTTCCCGCCATGAGTAAGATGCTAAGCTGTCTATACGTCCTGGCCTCCGGGAGTTTTCAATCCGGAGAAATGTACATGCATGGCCTGGCTCAAGGTACATTCTCTGTGGTGTTTGATAACTTTCTGGACGCCATGGTACGTATCAGTAAGCAATACATAGGATTCCCACAGAATGATGGTGATTGGAGGCGCCTGAAGCGGGAATTCTTTGATATTGCTCAATTGCCCAATGTCTTGGGAGCCATAGATTGTACCCACATTGCGCTGCGTGCTCCAATTGATGACTTGCCCTTCAGAAATCTCAAACATTTTCATAGCCTCAACGTGCAGTATGTTTGTGACGCACAGATGAGGATTATGTATGTGTGTGCGAATTTTGGAGGGGCTAGTCATGATGCCCGCATCCTCTCTCTGTCGTCCCTGTGGAGACCGTTTGAGGAAAGACAAATGCCCCCTGGTTATCTCGTTGGTGAGTATTTGTGCACAACATGGTTAATTAGTTTGACAATTGCCACTGTAGTTTTAAAATGTTAGCGTAATGTTCAGCTATAGGATGCAATTTAACCATTAATTTTATTTTCCCGCTAATGTCTAGTTTTAGTTCAATGCAGATATGTAGCATGTCTTACCTTAAATGCTCAGATACAGAATGCAATGTAACCATTTAGTTTGCATTTTACACAAGGTTTGGTTTAGGAGAAATACGCATATGTAGCATGTCTTAGCTGAAATGGGAAGATATTAGCTAATGCAATTTAACCATGTCATTATCTCCGCTAATGTCTAGTTTTAGTTCAATGCAGATATGTAGCATGTCTTACCTTAAATGCTCAGATAGAGAATGCAATGTAACCATTTTGTTGCCATTGTACACAAGGTCTGGTTTAGGAGAAATACGCATATGTAGCATGTCTTAGCTGAAATGGGAAGATATTAGCTAATGCAATTTAACCATGTCATTGTCTCTTTCCGATAATGTCTACTTTTAGTTCAATGCAGATATGTAGCATGTCTTACCTTAAATGCTCAGATAGAGAATGCAATGTAACCATTTCGTTGCCATTTTACACAAGGTCTGGTTTAGGAGAAATACGCATATGTAGCATGGCTTAGCTGAAATGGGAAGATATTAGCTAATGCAATTTAACCATGTCATTGTCTCCGCTAATGTCTAGTTTTAGTTCAATGCAGACATGTAGCATGTCTTACCTTAAATGCTCAGATAGAGAATGCAATGTAACCATTTCGTTGCCATTTTACACAAGGTCTGGTTTAGGAGAAATACGCATATGTAGCATGTCTTAGCTGAAATGGGAAGATATTAGCTAATGCAATTTAACCATGTCATTGTCTCCGCTAATGTCTAGTTTTAGTTCAATGCAGATATGTAGCATGTCTTACCTTAAATGCTCAGATAGAGAATGCAATGTAACCATTTTGTTGCCATTTTACACAAGGTCTGGTTTAGGAGAAATACGCATATGTAGCATGTCTTAGCTGAAATGGGAAGATATTAGCTAATGCAATTTAACCATGTCATTGTCTCTTTCCGATAATGTCTACTTTTAGTTCAATGCAGATATGTAGCATGTCTTACCTTAAATGCTCAGATAGAGAATGCAATGTAACCATTTCGTTGCCATTTTACACAAGGTCTGGTTTAGGAGAAATACGCATATGTAGCATGTCTTAGCTGAAATGGGAAGATATTAGCTAATGCAATTTAACCATGTCATTGTCTCCGCTAATGTCTAGTTTTAGTTCAATGCAGATATGTAGCATGTCTTACCTTAAATGCTCAGATAGAGAATGCAATGTAACCATTTTGTTGCCATTTTACACAAGGTCTGGTTTAGGAGAAATACGCATATGTAGCATGTCTTAGCTGAAATGGGAAGATATTAGCAAATGCAATTTAACCATGTCATTGTCTCTTTCCGATAATGTCTACTTTTAGTTCAATGCAGATATGTAGCATGTCTTACCTTAAATGCTCAGATAGAGAATGCAATGTAACCATTTCGTTGCCATTTTACACAAGGTCTGGTTTAGGAGAAATACGCATATGTAGCATGTCTTAGCTGAAATGGGAAGATATTAGCTAATGCAATTTAACCATGTAATTGTCTCCGCTAATGTCTACTTTTAGTTCAATGCAGATATGTAGCATGTCTTACCTTAAATGCTCAGATAGAGAATGCAATGTAACCATTTTGTTGCCATTTTACACAAGGTCTGGTTTAGGAGAAATACGCATATGTAGCATGTCTTAGCTGAAATGGGAAGATATTAGCTAATGCAATTTAACCATGTCATTGTCTCCGCTAATGTCTAGTTTTAGTTCAATGCAGATATGTAGCATGTCTTACCTTAAATGCTATTGAATAATATTGAACTAGATTATTCTTTTACAAAATAAACATTTGTTAGTGGATTATCGTGTACAAATTTTTTTATTGGACTCCAAATACTATTTTGAGGATTCTGTTTGAATTATGTTCTGTTCATAATTTATAGGTGATTCTGGGTACATGAGCCGGCCTTGTCTCATTACCCCCTTGCGTAGCCCGACTGATGTGTCTGAGGAGCGCTACAATAGGGCTCATAAGAGAACCAGGGCGGTGGTTGAATGGATGTTCGGGCTCCTGAAGATGAGGTTCAGGTGCCTGGACAGGTCAGGAGGAGCCCTCCAGTACAACCCAAAGAAGGTGGCTAAGATCGTTGTAAAGGAAGAAAAGACAGGCGCACAGGGCACAATTGAAGTGTAGAGTTTTATTATACTGATGAGACACACAAATAAATAACACTTACTAGATTAAAATAAAAGTTCTGCATTGAGAGCATATGCTCTTGGGGTTTTTTTGCAGCTCCTGTGGCACCAGGGAAATAGATGGTCCCTCTCCTCTCCTGTTCCAAACAAGGACTGTTGGGCAGCGGTGTTCCGGATCCTGATGCCCAAGTTGTTGTCCCCCTGGTGCTTAACAGTACTCGTAACTGCTTTCCCTTTAATCCTTTTGCGGATGCCTGACGCGTTTCCCCCGACTCCGATCGGGCTTTATCAAAGGCTATGTGAATTTGAGTTGGCGCCTGTTTGTTTTAAAGGCGTAGTAGCCAATCAGGCTGTGGGTGTGCGCTCCTCAACCAATCATCTTTAGAGGGTGTGAGCGCTTTGTAGTAAAGTCCCGGATTGAGGTTGCTCACTTTGTCTGTATTCCATTTTACACCGTGAGCACATATGATTGATACCAACCATATAAAACAAAAATGAACCAAATACAAATACAGAAATTACGCTAAAATACATATACAGAAACAAAATTGCTCTCATACGGGTAGAACCACTGAGGACCGGTGAGCATTAACGTTATTACACAGATGTATATTAAAACACATTGTTTTTATATAAGGTAGGTAAACATTATATGATAATAGTACAACAGCCTGTAGACCGATGTGGTGACCACAGATAAAACGCTAGTGCAGCTTTTTTACCATATAGTAGATATTTAAGTTTCGATCTGTCTTTATTTTTAACAGGGTTATTAGTGGAAGTAGGATTATTATTAAAAAAAGGGGGTCATTAGAAAAAAGGGGATAATTGTTATTGTTGTTGATGATAGTAATAATAATCATAAATAGAACTAGATTTGATTTGCCTGGGGCAGGATACAATTAAAGAATGTTTCTTTGTTTAGTGATACAAATTGATGCTCTGGAAGAAAACTGTTGGCTATCTAATTCATTTTCTACAAGCAAAAAAGGATTTGATATTAGACTTGTCCTATTCGATTGATCTATGAATCCTAAAATTTATATATAAAAGATGTTCATACTATAGCACTAGTCTATACTTTATACTCTTTAAATAAATTTATTGAGATGACCATGTTTTAGAAAGAATGAATATCCTAATAAATTTGGGTTGTTGATTAACAAAGGATACCCTAAAAGACTAAATACTCTAAGAGACATAGTTTAACTTATAATATACACTATTAATGACATTGATTAATAAAAATAATGAAATGGATGTGAAAAATACAAACTATACACTATAAAATGACTGTTAGAATTGTTTAAAACTTTGAAGGGTAAAAATATATATGAACCTTCCTAAAAAAACCTTAAAAATACTAAAAATACTAAAAATTTTACAAAAAATTTAATAATACTAAAAATTTAATAATACTAAAAATTTCTGGTAGTACCGTAAAACAAGGAAGTTAATAATGCACTATAATACACTAAAATACACTATAAGAAAGCCGCCACATCTATATCAATGTTTAGCCCTAAAGGCTGTAGTGTTTTTAACTTATATATCCACTTTGTTTCTAACTTTCTCAATTCCAGTAATCTATTTGGTTTTGTGTGTGGCACTTGATCGATTACTTGTATCTTTAAAGAACTTGGATTGCTCCCATGACAATCTAGAAAATGTTTTGGGACGCTGTGATTTTCCATTTTTTCTTTGATGTTATATAAATGCTCATTTACCCTACGTCTTATCTTTCTTTTCGTGCGGCCTATATATAATAGGCCGCATCCACATTCTAGTAAATACACAACGTATATAGAGTCGCAGTTGCTTCTAAAGTCTATATTATAGGTTTCTGTAGATTGACTGTTGTGGAATGTTGGTGCTTTATTTATGTGTTTGCACATATTGCATCTGGCTTTTCCACATTTCATAGTACCTTTCCAATTGGTTAGCCAGTTATCAGTTTTTGGATTGTCAATCCTTTTAGGGACTGGTTTAATTCTACTTGGAGCTAATATGTTCTTCAAACTTCTCCCTTTCTTGTATGTGAAAATGGGTTTTTCATCAAGATGTGGACCTAGAAGGGGATCTGATTTCAAGATGGGCCAATGTTTATTCATTATGTCTTCTAATTTTTTGGAGCCTTGATTATATGTAGTTATAAATCTTATAGGGTTATGCTTTTTTGATTTTGATTTTATTAAATTGTTATGCAGATTGGTCCCTATGGCTATTGACTCATCATTTGGTTTCTTTTCTCGAAAAAAAGACCCTCTATCTTTCGCAACTGCATTTGCTTTTGATTTATTTAATAATTCTGGATTATATCCTTTATTCAGAAATTTCTTCTCTAAAATACCTGCTTCTGTATCGAAATCTGTACTGTGTGTACAATTTCTCCTGATTCTTGAAAATTGACTTTGGGGAACATTGTTTATCCAACTTTTTCTATGGGCACTTTTTGCTTGTATGAAACTGTTACAATCTGTGATCTTTCTATAGTTTCTAACAGCGATTTTGCCTTGCTGATCTTTAAAAAGAATTAGATCCAAAAATTCTATCTTTTCTTTTGATATATTTTTAGTAAATTTTAAGTTAAAATCATTATTATTTAAATGGTCCATAAAATCATTAACTAGCTCGTCATTACCCTTCCATAGAATGATAATATCATCTATGTATCTTCCATAAATTAAAATATTATTAATAAAAGGGTTATTTTCCCATACATAATTATTTTCAAACGCATTTACATACAGATTCGCGTATGAGGGGGCAAATGTAGTGCCCATTGCCGTCCCCCTTTTCTGAACATAAAATTTGTTTTCAAAGTTAAAATAATTTCTATGTAGAATAAATTTTATACTTTCAATTAAAAACTCTATTTGGTTGGATGGGAAGGACCAATTTGCTAGTTCTAACTCCACTTTTTGGATACCATTGGAGTGTGGAATACATGTATACAGCGATGCAACATCGCATGTTAACCAGGTCATATCTTTTTCCCAGCTTATCCCTTCAAATTTAGTGATCACTTCTGCAGTAT
Organism: Bombina bombina; assembly: GCF_027579735.1. Lineage (NCBI taxonomy): Eukaryota > Metazoa > Chordata > Amphibia > Anura > Bombinatoridae > Bombina > Bombina bombina. The sequence goes on along the minus strand of NC_069503.1, from coordinate 617,906,700 downwards.
CTTTTAGGTATGCTCTAGTGGATTTGACCAAGGGTTGCAAGAAAAAATCTACATATTTTGAGAGCTTATCTGTGATCGACCCAATCCCGGAAATAATTGGTCTACCCGGAGGTTTTTTTTGGTCTTTATGTATTTTCGGGAGGTGATATATGATCGGAATATTTGTGGGGTATATATGTATTTATATTCATCATCATTTAGTATCCCTTCTGATTTTGCTTGACTTAATAATTTATTTAACTCCTTATTGTAAGTTTCAGTTGGATCTGTTGTTAAAATGTGATATGTATCTTTGTCGCTTAGTAGATTCATGGCCTCTTTTAGATAATCTTCCCTCTTCTGAATTACTATCCCCCCGCCTTTGTCGGCCGGGCGAATAATTATTTCTCTATTATCACCTAGCTTTTTTAGGGATTTCCTCTCCAAAATACTTAAATTGTCATTATGCTTATTAATGTATTTATTTTCCTCTTTGAATTGATCTTCTATCTCTTTGGATATTAATTTATTGAAAGTTGAAATATATTCCCCTTGTGTTCCTACTGGGTTAAAGGTGGACCTAGCTTTAAAATTCGAATGTTTGATTGTTGGTTCGTTCTCATAGATAGATAAATTTGATATATCCAAGCAATTACCATTGAGTTCCTCATTTGGTGAAATATGATCTATGTTTTCAAGATCCTTTAGAATATTTAAAGTCCCTAGGTCCCCTGCTTCTAGGTATTCCTTATTAGGTCTATCTCTATATTCTGGGTTTTTCAAAAAATATCTTTTTAACGTTAATTTCCTTACATATTTGTGGATGTCAACAAACATCTCAAATTTGTTTGGTTTCGATTTTGGGGCAAAATTTAATCCTTTTTGTAGCAGAGATATATCATTATGGTCTAAATCAATTTGTGCTAGATTAAAAATATCTTTTTTGGCCTCCCCTATTCTTTCCTTATTTTTCCTGTTAGCCTGTATGAATTTTCCTGCTCTAATTCCCCGTCTTCTTTTTCTAAAGATCTTTTTCTTTGTTTTGTTCTGTCTTGTTGTAGTGGATTGTGGTTTCTCGCCTGTTCTAGGCCTAAAAAATGTTTATCTTCATATGTGTTTTTAGGTTTTGCCCCATTTCTTTCCCAATTAAACATGGTTGTGCCATTTTCATTATATGCAGGAGAATTGATTCTATTGGAATTTGTACCTTGTCTTACATCATTCCTTTCCCAGTTTGAAGTTGTTCTGTAATTATCACTGTGTGAGAGAGGGGCAAATCTATTGAAGTTTGTGCCTTGCCTATTGTAATTGTTCACTGAATTGGCATTATCTCTATGGCTATCTCTACGTCTCCATTGTAAGGACTGGTTATTAGAATTATTTTTGTAATTATGATATGAGCCATGAATTTCATTTGAGTTATCATAATTCCTATTCTGATAATGGAATCCTTTATCAGTATTGGATGGCTAAGATCGTTGTAGCCTGTAGCGTCCTGCATAATATTGCACAGCGGGCTGGGATGCTGCAGGGCGTCCCGGCGCACCGAAACCTCCTCAGAGATGAGGAGGATGATCCTGTTCTAGAGGGGCCATTCCGGGACGAGGGGCTCAATGTCAGAGCAGACATCATCAACCGCCACTTTAGACGGTAAATAATAGAAGTTAGACTGGAGTATTGTCAATAGATGTGAACTCTAGGGAAATGACAAGTAGAGAATTGTGCAAACATGTTAGGATTGTTCATCAAATGCTAAAAATGTGTTTCATTTATTAATATAGGTGATGCTCTGGGCATTGGGTCCTGTAGCAAGTCTTTGCCACCTGGTTTTTAAAGAGGACTTCAGCTGGTAAGTATAAATGTATGGACTGTTGCTGGCATGAATTGTACACAAATACATCATATGGCATACATTTTGTAAACTAGTATTTAGTTTACACATTACTTCAAATGTAAATACTCAGAAAGGGATCCTCTAGCATAACTATCCTCTATCATGACTATGGTTCAATGTCACACATTAGAGGTTCGTTATGCTCAATATGACTCATCTTCACACTTGATAGAACATAACACAAGATGCTACACACGCTTAGTAAGCTAGTGACAGAAATTTATTGAAATGGGGGGTGGTAGAGGGGTACAGAACTGATTCACACACTTGTAGTAATTTTTATTAAACTTTTTCTGCCATTAGGGAGCTGACTTAATCTAAAGACTGAAAGGGAAGAATTAGAAGCCTGACAGTGAAGATTGCCCAGACTGACAGTGGAAAAAGCCAAGATTGAAATTGAAGTATACCAATGGGATCATGTCTGGCATTATCTTTCCAATCTGCTGACCTTGAAAACCATACAAAGACATGTTCACATGGTAAGTGCCAACTATTTGATAGAATAAGGCTGTGGAGGCATCCTATTGGAGACACTTAGATTATTTTTTAATTTTTAGATGGTATTTCACAGTCCTCTATTTTTGAACTGATGAATAAGACACCTATTGAAGATAAACTGTTTACCCCTGAATTGACTTTCAAAGACCATGCATTATCCAGGTTGGTGTACCAATGCATGCTAGTTAAGAATCACAGGAAGAATGTTGAATATTAGTAGCTTACATACATTAGTCATATTTAGTTCATAATTAGATATTTAGGGATCACAATCAGACACTTAGATGATTTTACTTTTTTAGATGGTATTTCACAGTCCTCTATTTTATGAACTGATGAATAAGACACCTATTGAAGATCAACTGTTTACCCCTGAATTGACTTTCAAAGACCATGCATTATCCAGGTTGGTGTACCAATGCATGCTAGTTATGAATCACAGGAAGAATGTTGAATATTAGTAGCTTACATACATTAGTCATATTTACTTCATAATTAGATATTTAGGGATCACAATCAGACACTTAGATGATTTTACTTTTTTAGATGGTATTTCACAGTCCTCTATTTTATGAACTGATGAATAAGACACCTATTGAAGATCAACTGTTTACCCCTGAATTGACTTTCAAAGACCATGCATTATCCAGGTTGGTGTACCAATGCATGCTAGTTAAGAATCACAGGAAGAATGTTGAATATTAGTAGCTTACATACATTAGTCATATTTAGTTCATAATTAGATATTTAGGGATCACAATCAGACACTTAGATGATTTTACTTTTTTAGATGGTATTTCACAGTCCTCTATTTTATGAACTGATGAATAAGACACCTATTGAAGATCAACTGTTTACCCCTGAATTGACTTTCAAAGACCATGCATTATCCAGGTTGGTGTACCAATGCATGCTAGTTAAGAATCACAGGAAGAATGTTGAATATTAGTAGCTTACATACATTAGTCATATTTAGTTCATAATTAGATATTTAGGGATCACAATCAGACACTTAGATGATTTTACTTTTTTAGATGGTATTTCACAGTCCTCTATTTTATGAACTGATGAATAAGACACCTATTGAAGATCAACTGTTTACCCCTGAATTGACTTTCAAAGACCATGCATTATCCAGGTTGGTGTACCAATGCATGCTAGTTAAGAATCACAGGAAGAATGTTGAATATTAGTAGCTTACATACATTAGTCATATTTAGTTCATAATTAGATATTTAGGAATCACAATCAGACACTTAGATGATTTTACTTTTTTAGATGGTATTTCACAGTCCTCTATTTTATGAACTGATGAATAAGACACCTATTGAAGATCAACTGTTTACCCCTGAATTGACTTTCAAAGACCATGCATTATCCAGGTTGGTGAACCAATGCATGCTATTTAAGAATCACAGGAAGAATGTTGAATATTAGTAGCTTACATACATTAGTCATATTTAGTTCATAATTAGATATTTAGGGATCACAATCAGACACTTAGATGATTTTACTTTTTTAGATGGGATTTCACAGTCCTCTATTTTATGAACTGATGAATAAGACACCTATTGAAGATCAACTGTTTACCCCTGAATTGACTTTCAAAGACCATGCATTATCCAGGTTGGTGTACCAATGCATGCTAGTTAAGAATCACAGGAAGAATGTTGAATATTAGTAGCTTACATACATTAGTCATATTTAGTTCATAATTAGATATTTAGGGATCACAATCAGACACTTAGATGATTTTACTTTTTTAGATGGGATTTCACAGTCCTCTATTTTATGAACTGATGAATAAGACACCTATTGAAGATCAACTGTTTACCCCTGAACCAACTTTCAAAGACCATGCATTATCCAGGTTGGTGTACCAATGCATGCTAGTTAAGAATCACAGGAAAAATGTTGAATATTATTAGCTTACATACATTAGTCATACTTATTTCATAATTAGATATTTAGGGATCACAATCAGAAAAAGGAATACATATTATAGTTGATATCGAGGTATTTGAATGGACATGAAATATTACATTTATGTTCAGCATACATATATATTATTGAAATGTGATATACATTATTATGTATAATTAGAAATTCAGATATTTAAATGTAATTTTTATTACACAATATAATGGTGTATGTTTATTTTCTTTATTTTTAAATTTAATTAATAAATATCTTGATAAAATGTTGAACAAAGTTAGAGCATAGACACAAGATGATTATAAATGTATTTTATGAATATTTGACAACGTGTGTATTAACTTTGTTAAAATTTTCTTTTTTAATTTCAGATTGTCATCTGATGACTTCCAGGAATATATTTTTTGCTTTTGTTTCAGAAACTTTTAATTTTTTAAATGGTAATAATAAACATTTTATTATTAAATACACTCTTTTGAACAGATTATAATAAATATCCATATAATCTGTCAATAAAAAACAATTTGACTCCCATGACTGGTAGTTGGCTATTTGACAAGCACATGCATAAGATCAAATAATGCATTAATTTTAGAAAATCCACTGATTCAGAGAATATTAAATTAAACTATCTTTTTTAAATTAATTGGGGAGTGAGATCCATCGATGCTTTTCTTTTGAAATTCTTAGATGTTAAAAAAATTTCGGATATGTAGTCAAAATTTGACATAAATTATTTTTTTTCACTTTTAAGAAGGGGAAGTGGTTCAATTACATTAAAGTGACAGTGTTGTTGAATGTAAAATTAATTTTATAAGATCTTGTATCTTCCTTAGGTATCTCAAAACATTATTTTCTAAACTTTTTTTAATTTTTACATTTATAAATGGTAGGTCATTTAACTTCATATTTTTCCAAAGCTAGTTATTGGATGCCAGGTTAATAGATTTAATTTTCTAGTGGAGTCATTTAACTATAGTTATTAATATTATGTAGTTTTTAAAATCTTACCTCTTGGGTTAGACATCACATATCTATATATAATTTTCATTCCCCTTTAGTTTCTTTTGACAATGTTAAATCAACATTCCGAATGTTTTTGTCCTTAAAGGGACATTCACAAAGTATATTGTGTATTTATTTTTTAAAAATCATAAAAGAATTTAAACATATTTAGAAAGTACTATAGAATTACATTCAGTCTTTAAATATACTTCGAAAAAGATACATCAATGCACATATCTTAGTCAATTACATAAGGCATCTATGTGCAACCAACAATCAGCATCAAAATAGCCTATGTAGATATGTATTTAATCCAAGAATATATATAATTACAATCTAATGATTGAATACCAAAACATATTAAGTTGTTCAAATATTATAATCTTATCCAAAATGCATACATAACATATAGCTTAATGTCCCTCTAAGCTGAAGACTCCGAAATACATCCTTTACAATATATATTTCAGTCAGTGTGTAAAACAATCCAGAAGTTAATCTAAATATGCTTTACTCATATGTTATACTAATTTAGCAAAAGGAAGGTGCCTAGGTTTCTGATTTTTCAAGCATTATTGTGAAATGTCTCTTTAAAGGGACATGAACTCAAAATATACTTAAAGGGAGACAGTTAAAAAATTAATGATTTATACATTCTGAATGAGTATTCTATTTTAAGCAACTTTAAAAATTGTCTCATATTATGAATGTTCCTTGTGATGTTGCTATCATTAATTCAAATATAAGGCATTAAATAGATAATTTATTTGCTTCAGTACTCTGGACAGAACTTGGTTTTTTTGGTTGGATTAATTTATCCAACAATCATCAAGGACAACCCAGGTTTTTTGCAACAATTGTCCGTAATCTAAAATATCATTATTGATTTGCAAAGAAAGATAACAAGATAATTCTTAACATTTGAGAATCGGATTAAATTATAAAGTTGCTTAACATTTCATGCTCAATCTGAATCACGAACGCTAAATTTGTTTGGACAGTGTCCCTTTAAGAGATTTAAAGAGTGTATTTACTTCTCTTCTTATCTTGACATACTTTGCTTGAAAAGCATATCGAGATAGGCTCAGTAGATGAAGATTGGTGGATGCACAGAGATGCCTTATGTGATTGGCTCAACCATGTGCATTTAAATTTCTTCTGTTGAGGATATCTAAATACTAAGATAAATTGATTTACATTTTAAAGTCTAAACAATTTTCTATCTCTACAGATCATTTGATACAATTGTTTGTTTGTAATGTCTATTTAAAAATAAAGACGCCATTGCACAATAACAATATGAGCAGTTCAGACAAATACAAGCTCGAGGTTTATTTACTAATAACAAACAAACCTGTAGTTTAACATTTATAAACAGATTATCCAAGTTACTGACATTATAACCTGAATTTGAACATTAAGAAATATTGCGTGGGAAACGCATCTTGAAACACCAGATTAGCATCTTTAAACATTAGAGTATAATGTCACGCAATAGCACACAATCAATGTGCATTATGAAATACATTTAATAGAGCAATATCAATACTTCACAATAAGTAAAGAAATGGATTTTATGAACAATAAAGACATACAATATTAAATGTGTATTTGTATTAAAGAAACAGACCGTTATTAAACCGAAAAATGTATACAACATTTAATAATGTGACAATATTAGATTTTAAATAGAATTTTATCATTAATATTTAACGGATCACGGATATTAAATCTGCGTCACACATATCCGCATGACAGGCCCATGAGTTACAAATAAGTCTACATGAAAAATGAAGTTACAGCACCACCAGGAGGTATGTGTAAGGAAGTTACTAAGATATGAAACATTAAGGAACGGCCAATCAGAGTTCATCACACAAACACAACTTGAGTCAGGATGGTCTCACAGACATTCTAACAATATTTCAAACTTTTATCCAATCGGATGTACAGATAACTTGTCCCATGGTGCATCTCATGTTTACTTCACCATATAAAAGTCCATTACACGTTGCCATCTTTGTCAGTTCTCTAATGCCTGCAGGCAGTATATATATCATATACAAAAATATATTCAACAACCCAGCAGGCATGTCAGCTCCCAGGTTCACCAAGCAGGAGAGCGCTGCACTGGTCCACGCCGTCAAGGACTTTTATCCCCAGCTGTTTGGGAACAAGAGGAGGTTGACAGATGCGCCTGTTAAGAAGGCCCTCTGGGAGTCTATCACCAATGCGGTTAGATTGGTGTGTGACGTCCAGAGGAGCCAGGATCAAATCATGAGGAGATTCGGAGATATGAGGTTGCACTTAACAAAAAAAGTCAACCTCATAAGGGACTGGGTACAAGCCCGTAAAAGAGGGGGCCAAAGAAAGGCCCCGCGGAAACTATACCTACTCCCTTATGAGGTGACTTTATGCAAGCTCCTTAATCTCCGGGTCCCCAAAAGATTTAGATCCTCGCCATCCTCGGCCTCCTATTCTTCCCTCCCAGCTGCGGGATCTGAAAGTCCTGACGCGGGGGCCAGGGCAGCTGCTTCTCTGTCCGGTGGCCTGGGAGGAGATGATGGAGAATCTGAACCAGGTAACTATCCAACTTCATATAATATCTTAATATTTTAATTTTTTTTAAAAATGTGTATATAGTCAGATACTAAACCTATACAGATCTCACAACATACACTACATATGACGTTTAGATATCTGATTTTAGATTAGTGACACATGAAATAGGAATGATGTTTCTTGCGCTCTACAGAATATGCGTCACAGAGCGAAAATGGAATTGCGCATACACGTTAACATGGGTTTGCTGTAAGTGGCATTGCTTTACACATGTTGGTCAAATGACGGATGCGTAATTCAGCTTGGAATCATTGCGCAATGATCGCTAAAATGGAATTGCGCATACACGTTAACATGGGTTTGCTGTAAGTGGCATTGCTTTACACATGTTGGTCAAATGACGGATGCGTAATTCCGCTTGGAATCATTGCGCAATGATCGCGAAAATGGAATTGCGCATACACGTTAACATGGGTTTGCTGTAAGTGGCATTGCTTTACACATGTTGGTCAAATGACGGATGCGTAATTCCGCTTGGAATCATTGCGCAATGATCGTGAAAATGGAATTGCGCATACACGTTAACATGGGTTTGCTGTAAGTGGCATTGCTTTACACATGTTGGTCAAATGACGGATGCGTAATTCCGCTTGGAATCATTGCGCAATGATCGCGAAAATGGAATTGCGCATACACGTTAACATGGGTTTGCTGTAAGTGGCATTGCTTTACACATGTTGGTCAAATGACGGATGCGTAATTCCGCTTGGAATCATTGCGCAATGATCGCGAAAATGGAATTGCGCATACACATTAACATGGGTTTGCTGTAAGTGGCATTGCTTTACACATGTTGGTCAAAATGAAATGTGAATTATTATATATGTGAAGAATACAGTATTCTTATTTTCAATATTAGACATAATAAAAAAAGAAAAAAGCAGAATCCAAAAAAATTATAACATATGCCCATCAATTGATGAGAATGAAATAACACCAAAAAATAATTAAAGCTACAGTAAACAACACAACTGATTGAAAATAAGAGTACAGGATATATTTATCATGAATTTAATTGAGGAAACAATTAACTCATGGGACTACCAAAGGATTAATAGTTTTTAATTGATTTGCTAATAATGTAAAGATTTTAAACATGGCATGATTTGTATTAATGATATCCAATCCTCATTTAATATATTACAGATCTGGATGTTGGTGCTGGATCCTCAAGGCAGGGCTTGTCACAGTATGGTATGTCTCATTTTAATTGACATTTGTCTTAGAAACATGGACAGAACATTACATACTAAATCCACATTGTTCAATATTTATATGTATCTGCAAAATGGATTTTAAAACTTTTTGCAAATAAGAATAAATAAAACAAAAAAATAGGATTACATTGTAAGACTTCTCTGATTTTGTTTGGAATTTAAGATATCCCATCTATTCTGGATGTCTTAATTTTAATGTAAGATTCTTTGAATGTCCAATTTATATTCTTCCCTTGTGTATTGCTTAATCTTATTTGTATACATTTTTTAAAAATACACACACTTTTGCATATGTTTAGATTTTAAAAATATAGATTCCATTTTTGAAATTGATCACGTCATTTAAGGGACATGCCAACTAAATTTTACATAGAATGATTTTTAAACGTGATTTTATTGTTTTGTTTAAACATTTTATGAGCTACATTGGTTCAGTCTATTGTTTTAGTTCTTTTAAAAAAATGGATTTTGGTTTAGGTTAAACAATGCATTACTGGTATTATCCGGCTGTTTTTTTATGCATAAATTGGCATTTTTACAAAAGTTAAAATCATGTGTTCAGATAACAGTAGTACATAGTTTCAAAAAGTATACAATTACACATTTAGAGCTTCATGTCCCTTTAATAGATGAAAATTAAATAATTCTTAGGATATCCTTAAATAACATATTAGATTGGAATTGCATGCTCAATCCCATTCATTACATCAACATATGGAGTAGAGAATTCATTAACACCAACATTGTCAAATCAATATATTTTTATATTAAAGGGACACTGAGCTAAAATTATTAATGTTGTCATTCAGATAGAGCATGCAATATTAATCAACATTTAAATATAATACTATAATCATATGTGAAATATTCTATTGCTAAATGTATTTTAAAATCAAGAATGTACGTTTATCTGCAGCTCAATTTTGGTTGACCAACCTGGGTTTTGATTGATGATTGGTGGATACCTTCAACAAACAATATTTATTGAATCCAATATTGCTTATCTGCATTTAAGATTAAAATGTAGCAACATTCCAATTATAATAGGAGTCAATGTAAAATCATTTGGAACAGTTTGAACAGTGAAATCAATGATTGAAATAAATCATGTCAGTGTCCCTTTAATAAACAATAGATTCATTCATCTTTACATTCTTTGGATTAGACAATATTGATATATAATTCACATATTCACTGTTGGAGTTACTTTATAGATATCAGCATACTCTAACAGCACCATGATTACATATTTTTACTAATCAATTTGGTTTTGTATTGTAATAAATATGTGTTGTGTCCTAAACAAGATTACTGTACATTGCACAAATGGCTCGATGTGCCACATGTCTTTGTTTATATTTGTCAACAGCTGTTATTCAAAATGGGGTTTGTGTGTATTCGTTTAAGAACATTGATCAATGGGTATATTTAGATATGCAATAGCATCGTATGAGATGAGTTTGATGTCTAATATAGTCAGAAATTAAACATATGTTCAATACATCATTTTTAACAGAATCCCCTTGATTCAATCAAGCATTTTTTGGATAATGACTGGTCTATTCTTCACATTTTCAAGTTGATTATTCTTAAAAATCGCTACAGATGTGATTTAGTGCTATCCCAAATGTGTTCACTAATATATATCTATATCATTCATAGAGAGAGTTGGTGTGGGGAGCCCTGAGGAATCCAGCACTGACACAGAGCCGCATTAGCGGTCTTCTGGTAAGTCCATTGACTCATTTATATGTCATTGAAGGTGTATTGGTAATCAATATTATGAGCATGATTCTCATGAAGCATAACATTTGAAACAAACATATAATTTACTCCTCTGATTATATATTAATTTTCTTGGAATATTGAAAGATTAATAATTAAAACTTTCTTAGTCTACACCTTTGTTATTCAGAAGATGCATAGCATATGTTTGTTTCCATGTTCATTTTTGACAACAATCATCAAGTGATACACACATGAGAAATCTTAAATGTTCTATGTACTATGCTTTTATGATTTTAAAATTAATACAAACAATAAATTGAAAATCTGAATCATTGAGAATAACAAATCTAATGTCATTTGTATGCTCCATCAAAATGATGTAAATCATAACTTTGGGTGTGTATATCTTTAATGCAACATTGATGTGTGTCTTTGAGCAACAGTAACATATGTTATAATATCTGATCTTAACGTGTACACAACATGTTATGTTTTACAGAGATTGATTTAACATGTGTGACTACATATACCATACACCACTACTTGGATCCAACAATTTATGTACAAATGTTGATACATTATCTCTTGTCTAACCCAGTGGGAATGTAATTTCTTCAGGTTGATATGTTTACACAGCTTGTCCTCAACGCCAAAATGTTTAAGGATAGGTGTGCCTACCACAGTATAATTAAAATATTTAAATTGCTAATGTAAGTACAATGTAAATCCTTTAACAAGATTTTATACACTCAAGCTGTATAAGTGGATCATCGAAAACCAATTAAAGGGGACAACATGTTTGAGTAAACTGTCCCTTTAATGATTTCGGTCTGTCTGAATAACATATTTAATGTGTAAAGAATCAATTTTAACAAATTGATGTAAAGAATGATTTGTCTTTATGATGACAATGTATCTTTGCTTATTTTTTCTTCTGTTGTGTAATTATCCTTAATATTTGATTTATTCTTTATTTTAGGCTGTGACTCAGCATGGCTCATGCTAGAAGGTATAGCACGAGTAGAGCAGGCCGTGTTGAGGAACGCAGCTGTCCTGAGAGGGATGAACGACACCATGCAGGCCCAGCTCCGGGTTCAGGATTTGACTCTGCGTCAAATCATGCTATTAAATTCAAGGCCTGAATCTGGAGCTGGACATGCACAGGACGATGAAGAGGATGACCAGTAAGTGGAGGATCTGGAGATGCTCCAAGGTTGCAGATAAGAATCCTCCGTCCACATGTTGATGTTTTTGTTATTGTTGCCATTTGGCCTTTTTTAAGTTTATTGTTGTGCCTGTTGCACTCTTTTACCTTGTCATATGGCTCAAATGGGGCTATGCTGGCCCTTGGCAACTCTCTTCATGGACTGTGATGCACTCTGTTACCTTATCATATGGCTCAAATGGGGCTATGGTGGCCCTTGGCAACTCTCTTCATGGACTGTGATGCACTCTGTTACCTTGTCATATATCTACAATGGGGCTATGGTGGCCCTTGGCAACTCTCTTCATGGACTGTGATGCACTCTGTTACCTTGTCATATATCTACAATGGGGCTATGGTGGCCCTTGGCAACTCTCTTCATAGACTGTGATGCACTCTGTTACCTTGTCATATATCTACAATGGGGCTATGCTGGCCCTTGGCAACTCTCTTCATGGACTGTGATGCACTCTGTTACCTTATCATATGGCTCAAATGGGGCTATGCTGGCCCTTGGCAACTCTCTTCATGGACTGTGATGCACTCTCTTACCTTGTCATATGGCTCAAATGGGGCTATGCTGGCCCTTGGCAACTCTCTTCATGGACTGTGATGCACTCTGTTACCTTATCATATGGCTCAAATGGGGCTATGCTGGCCCTTGGCAACTCTCTTCATGGACTGTGATGCACTCTGTTACCTTATCATATGGCTCAAATGGGGCTATGCTGGCCCTTGGCAACTCTCTTCATGGACTGTGATGCACTCTGTTACCTTGTCATATATCTACAATGGGGCTATGGTGGCCCTTGGCAACTCTCTTCATGGACTGTGATGCACTCTGTTACCTTATCATATGGCTCAAATGGGGCTATGCTGGCCCTTGGCAACTCTCTTCATGGACTGTGATGCACTCTCTTACCTTGTCATATGGCTCAAATGGGGCTATGCTGGCCCTTGGCAACTCTCTTCATGGACTGTGATGCACTCTGTTACCTTATCATATGGCTCAAATGGGGCTATGGTGGCCCTTGGCAACTCTCTTCATGGACTGTGATGCACTCTGTTACCTTGTCATATGGCTCCAATTTTCCTGATCTTTACCATATTATTTATAAACGTTGTTGTTTTCTGACATACTAATAAAAGACATGTCATTGCACGATTCTTTGTCCTCCTTATTCATGTCATTGATTGAAATCTCTATTTTATCTGGTTGATCCTTAAAGGGACATACCCAAAATAATGTTGTTTCCTGAATCATATATGTAATACAATTGGAAATGACTTTAAGATTAACATCTCCAATGTAATTTTTATTTTTGTATTTATATTTTTTTCTAAAATCTTTATCATTGCATGATTATGATTAGCATAGTAATTGTTTTATATATGTATATAAAGATTGTTATATATGTATATTTCAAATTTCACATCCATGTGTGTATTTATAAACTCTGCATGAATTGATGCACCTTTAACAAATGATCTGAGGATTGATACAATGATATAATCCCTGTAAAGTGTTCATTTTCTTGAAATAGTATTGTCTCTGTGTATCCTCTTTTTATAAATAAAAATCATGTCCCTTTAAGTGATGGTGAGCACAATTGTTAATGAATGTATTTCCATTTCTAAAGCGTTTTTGTCCTTTTTACATGAACAAGGACATATAATCTTAATAATAAACAATCTTATTGTAATGTTGACAGCACATGTATTTCATTTTCTATTCTATCTTATTGTAAAAGTGTAACCAAATCAATCTCTGTGTGTAATGCGCATATTTTAGATGAGGAATATGTTTTTCAAAATATTGTTAAAAAATACTTCTCCTCCCATATATGGCTATAGGTAGTCTGACCATATTTCAACTTGAATAAATGACACGTTTGATCAATACATGTGTCATTATTGTTATTCCCAAACAATCTAAACATATCTTAAAACATCAATGGCATATGTATTTCTCATGTGTATCTTTTAAATGTTAAAGATATACACCATAGCTATAGTTAAAGGGACAGTCAAGTCCGAAAAGATGAATCATGATTTCGTGACATTCCTAGATAGCAATCTAGACACATACTAGTTTCAAAAATATAAATACGTTTCTTAGTGATATGCCAAGCTGTCAACTGAGTCCTTTTATTGGCTGCGGTTTTTCTGCGATCGCGGATGCGCCATGTTGCTTAAGACGTCACCTGCCAGGCTGTCCAATGATTCCTTGTATTGACTGACGTTTTTACGCGATCAAGGATGCACCTTTTATTGGATGGCGTTTTTACGCGATCAAGGATGCGCCTTTTTTTTTGTTTGCGTTCTTACGTGATCAGGAATGTGCCTTTTATTGGATTGCGTTCTTACGTGATCAAGGAAGCGCCATGTTAATTAAGACGTCACATGCAAAGGTAAAAAAACGTCTGATTGTATTACGTAGTCCCGCAATATTTGTTTGTGCACGTTAAACACGTTTGTGAATGAAGCCAAGTTTAAAAACATTGCGAATATGGATTGTTTGCATCATGTTACATTGTTGACCCATAGCTGATAAAGACCACCACATTCTCTTTTGCTGGATGTCTGGTTGAATAAACGAACGAAAGCAAAATGTTTTCATGCATAAGATATTTCGAGGCAAGTGCAAATCTCTATATTCCATGTTGTTTAATATGTTGGTCAACAATATGTTCCTTTTTATGAAAAATGACTGTTGTGTTTAATGTTAAAGATATCTAATTCATAAATATGCGCTATTGTGTTAGAATAAAGAAATCAATATGCATTTATCTTTATCATATGCTAAATATATGATGCCGACTTCTTCTAAATGTAATTTCGTTGTATATTTTATTAAAGGTTCATTAGACACTCACATTATAAATCAAAACTTTTTATTTTGTCTCTAGTTAGATAGTCCATTGTTTAACAAATACACGTTTCATTTTGATTCTGTTCAAAGAAAATGTAAGTAATTTTCAGACTCCTCGCCAAGCCTCTGAGTTTCATGTGAGTACCATCTCCAGCTTTCTCCTGTTTGTGTAAAGGGTCTTTTCATATGTTAATGATGGGGTATTGTCTTGTTTTACGGTTGTAATGGGGGTTCATCTATATTTTCAATAGAGATAACCCGATTTTCTTTGAAAGTGTTTAAAGCTTTGTAATATTGATATCAGTATATGTTAATCTTGTTGTTTCTAGTAGTGTCTATTACATACAGTTCTGTTAAAAAGATAGTATACTGTCCCTTTAATGCAAATGTTTATTTTTGTATCATGTATGAGTTCCACATTGGTTAATCTCCAAATATATTATTGTTAGCATATTTTCACCCCCCACTCCTAAAAGGACTTTAAACCATATTCATTGTTAAAACAAATGTCTTTATAAAAATAAATTAACACAATAATGTCTCTTTAAGAAAATAGACTTTATTTAACACGTCAATATAAATCGGATTTCAATATTTCTTGTTTGAACAAGTACATGTAGATATACCAACAATCTTCAAATATATGTTAGCATATGTAATTTTGTTAAAGGGACAGTTTAGAAAACAAATAATGTTTTGCATTATTATAAAAGTCAATATTGTAATATCAATGATATCAAAGGTTTCTCACCAATTAATCATTTGTCTGTGTTTATTTTAATTTGCTATCTAAACCTATGAGGTTCGTGTGCTCATTTCTTAGAGCTTGAAGAGTGCATGTAATCATTATGCAATTTGACCACTAGAGGGCATTTGGATAGCATTTGTATATCTAAAACCTTGTGCTCATACAGCATATTATTTACCATGTATTGATCATTGATGTCTAAAATGTTGTTATGTCAGAACAACAAATAAGTGGTCATTTTTCATAGTCATAGATACAAGGGTAAGCACATAAGTCACACGTATTTCTCCATGTTTTGTTGTTTCCAACTTGATAATGCGTAATAGTGTTTTCTTTGTAATCAATAATTTTCTGACTGTCCCTTTAAGCTGTGTTATTGGCATTCAAACAGTAATATGCCATCATGGATAATTGTAATGGTAATTTTGTTCGCGATTCGGGAAACAGTTTGGACATCACATCACAGAAACCAATCAATATCATGTACAAGGATAGGTATGTGATGTGGTTTTCACACACTTATAACCCACACTCTGCAAACAATCTGCCTCCATGGACCCGGTCCCATAGAAGTCGATTATATACAGAGTGTGGTCCACAAGTGTCTGAAAACCACATCATTACATACCTATCCATTACACATTAAAAAAAAATAACATTAAACATGAAAACAAATACTTACTTCCTCTCCCTTCCCCTCTTCCCACGGGGCTGAGGCTCTGGGAGGGTCAACTGCCGACTCCGATGAGTTCTCATTGGATATGTTGTGGGAAGAGTGGAAGGAAGAGTACTGGGACGACCAAGGTGAGGAGGAGGAGATGGCTCGGCAGGAGGAGATGGCCCGGCAGGAGGAGATGGCCCGGCAGGAGAAGATGGCCCGACAGGAGAAGATGGCCCGACAGGAGAAGATGGCCCGACAGGAGAAGATGGCCGGACAGG
Organism: Bombina bombina; assembly: GCF_027579735.1. Lineage (NCBI taxonomy): Eukaryota > Metazoa > Chordata > Amphibia > Anura > Bombinatoridae > Bombina > Bombina bombina. The sequence continues at coordinate 617,890,059 of NC_069503.1, read as the reverse complement.
AGAAGATGGCCGGACAGGAGAAGATGGCCGGACAGGAGAAGATGGCCGGACAGGAGAAGATGGCCCGGCAGGAGAAGATGGCCCGGCAAGAGAAGATGGCCCGGCAGGAGAAGATGGCCCAGCAGGAGAAGATGGCCCAGCAGGAGAAGATGGCCCAGCAGCAGGAGGCGGACCAGGAGGCAGACCAGCATGCACCTCCCGGAAAATATTTAACATCTCTTGGTGTAGATTAAAGGTTCTGTTTTGCCCTTGTTCTATTCTAGTAAGTATGTTTATTATTTGATTTTGGCCTTCAATTATTTTGTTTTGTCCTTCAAGAATTCGAGTTCGGCCTTCTATATTTTGTATCCGGGAGTTACGCATCTGGTCTATGTAGTCTAGTAGAACCCACACCTCCGCTAATTCCTCTTGTTGTGCTTGGCGGGGTGCCCGTGCACGGCGGGGTAGGGGTCCTTGAGGGGCCTCTGGTTCCGCGGCCTCTTCCTCTGGTTCCGGGGCCTCTTCCTCTGCTTCCGTGGCCTCTTCGTCACGGGGGGCATCTTCCCTCCGAGGTGGAGATTGATCCCCACCACTCTCATCCCGGGGAACAGGAGGAGCCTGTATTTGCTGTGCTGCCTCCTCCCCAGACTCTGTATATTTGAAAAAGAAATAAATGTATATATTAGCATATTTCCTAATAAAGCTTTAAATGACTTAGCTTACGATACAATTACAAATGCAGCCTCATTAATTCACTTTGAAATCTAACAATCAATACGATTTGCGCATTTTCTAAACCGTGTTTGTGATATCTCTGGTCAATCTGAATGTTTTAGCGTTTGTTTTCAGTCTGTTTAAATGCACACCTAACCTATAGCCTAGATACTGATGTAACCGCAAAGTAATTGTGAATGCGTGTAAACAGCGTAATCTAATTAATCTAATCCTTAAAGGGACATTATACCCAATGTTTTATCTTTCATGATTTCGAAGCATACAATTATAATCAACTTTCTAATGTACTTTTCTTATCTAATTAGCTTCATTCTCTGGATATTCTATGCTGAAAAGCATATCTAAATATGCTTAGAAGATGCTGATTGTTAGCTGAATATAGCTGCCTCCTGTGATTGGTTCACCGTGTGCATGGCTATTTCTTCATTAAAGTATATCTAAAGAATGAATCAAATTAGGTAATAAGTCAATTTGAATGTTTTGTCAAATTGTATTCTCTACCTTAATCATGAAAGTAAAGGTTTGCGTATAGTGTCCCTTGAAATACATTCGTATGTGAATTTATTCTTAAATGAGCTTACCGTCAGATGAGAATGGCAGGTTCCCGGTATCAATTCCTCTGATACCGACTACATCCACCTCGGAGATGCTGGGCCGCAACATTTCCTCCCATCGGCAGTACTCGATTTCCAGTGCAGGGCCGCCACCGGTTCCTGCGGAATGTCGTGCCTCCAGGCTTAACTTTTTCTTAAGATCCATTTTGCAGTCCCGGTATCGATGTTTTATAGAGTCCATATCTCTATTCCGGCCACCCACTGCATTGACTGCATTCCTTATCTCATGCCAGAGCTTCCTCTTCTCAGTCGGGGTGGTCTTTTGATGCTGCAGCCTCCTATACCTGGCCATATAGGCCTCGACGAGGGCCTCCTTCTCCTCCATCGAAAACCTCGCCTCCCTAGTCGCCTTGGCCTTCCCCTGTGACGATGCCCTCTGTTTCCCGGACTGTGAAGCCCTACTCTGTCCGCCACTGGGCCCAGCCACTTGTTCATCTTGAACCAAGTGGCTGGGTCCACCCACCGCTTCCACCCCCGCTTCCTGCCCCCCTTCCTGTCCTGTTCCTCTCCCTCTCCTCCCCCCTCTACCTCTCCCCTGCCTGCCCTCCATCTGTTCCCTAAACTAAACCCCAAATAATCAAACAAATAGTGAGTGTGATGAAATGAAAGGGGGTCAAAATAAAGAACTAAAAAGACAAAATAAGTGCTGAAAGTGTGAGAGGGATCTACAAAAACAAAGAGGGTAAGGAGTATTAAAATAAACAAAAAGAAGAAGAAGACTAAAAGGAGGATATGTAAACTAAATGTAACTAGGGGATGGGTATGGGATGGGGATGGAGTATGGGATAAGAGTAAATGGGATTACAGGGAATGGGACTACAGGGAATGGGGTATGGAGTGTAGTATGAGGGGGTATGGGGTATGGAGTGTATGTAGTGTTATTGATAAGTGTATGTATGTATTGAATGTGTTTGCGTGTAAATGTGTTAAGTGTACAGAAAAAGCACTCGCACACTCACCCAAACCAACTGTCGTTCACTAACTCACACTAGCACTAACTCTCACTAACTCACACTACTACTAATTCTCACTAACTCACACTACCACTAACTCTCAATAACTCCCACTAACTCTCAATAACTCCCACTAACTCTCAATAACTCCCACTACCACTAACTCACGCTCCCACTAACTGACTCTATCACACTACCACTCACTAACAACTCCCACTACCACTAACTCACTCCCACTCCCACTGACTCTCTCCCACTACCACTAACTCCCACTCCCACTAACAACTGACTCTCTCACACTAACACTAACTCACAATAATGCACAAACTCTCTAATCTTAAACCTCCAATCTCCAAAGACCCACCAGCAACACAGTCAAAGAAGCCATGCTTGTGTGGTGCTTATATACCCTGTGTAAATGTTTAATGATGTACCTATTTGCGTTGTAAATTGTGTTCAGGTGTGCATTATTAGCAATTAGTATTTGTGCAATGTGTATTAGGTGTGTGAATTTGCGCATGCTCATTTTGAGTTAGTATTTGTGGAATGTGTAGAATGCGATGATGTCATAGTGGTCGTTTTCTATAACATTGTCCAATAGTATTCTGTTTAAATGTGAATTTGCGATGGTGTGGTATTAGTGAAATGTTGTATATGTATGTTTGTCCTAATATATAGTGATATTGAATGCGATTATTTTAGTGTATGTATTATTTGTATTTTCCTTGTTGTTATTTTGCGTATTTCCGCATCTTAAATGATATGCGTATTCCCTGTATTTAATTTTATTAAAATTTCCCTCGCTTGTGAATGTGTAATGCTTGTGTGCTTTGTTGAGTGATTGTTGTTGTGACATTTGCGGCGTGTTATTGTTGTGCATGATGTGGTATGCGTCATATGACCGAGCTGTGCGTATTTCTCGCGAGATCGAGTGTTAGGTGAAAAAAGCGTTTATTTTGCTTTTCCATTGATCTCTATGGGAGACTGTCTAACGCGGGTAGGATTCCGCGTGTGAAATACACGCGTTAGGAGTATCGGTAGAAGGTTTTGTTTGGACTCTAAATACCGGAGTCAAACAATGCCGTGCGTTAGACATAAACCACGCGTAGCGTTAGCAGCCCATCTACCGCCAAACTCCAAATCTAGCCGCTAGTGTTCTTGAATTGCATTTACCTCCTGCCTGCCAGCCTTTTGTGCCAGGCCGTCTTGCCAACTATTTACACCAATCATAATTGTTGTCACAGTATAGTTACTAATTAAAATTAAAAAATTCTTGATTGTTGATGATCTTAATCCTCAGTTTGCTCGTGCCCTAGAATTGCACTTTTCTACAGCCTTCCAAGCCTGTGTGCCAGGCCTACTTGAAAAATATTTACACCAATCATATTTGTTGTGACAGTATTCTTAAAAATTAAAAATTTTGGTAATAGTTGTTGTGAATCCTCAGTTTGCTGGTGCCATTGAATAGCACTTTCCTCCTGCCTTGCAGCCTGCTGTGAGCCAGGCCCACCTAGCCATTTGTTGCCAGCAATCATATTTCTTTTAACAGTATTGCAAAAATTGTCAATCATCACTGTTTTGACGGTCAGTAATCAGTCTCCTAGTGTCCTTGAATTGCATCTACCTCCTGCCTGCCAGCCTTTTGTGCCAGGCCTTAACTGTAATCAATTGTTCACAAGGATGCCATATGTCCTCTTTCATGCTGTTGTTTCAGTTGAGGCTCCGGGAGCCTCTTATAAAAAGGCCTAAGGATAAAGAAGTGTGCTGGGTGTCCAATCAATGTTTTTTTTATTTCACAGTTGCAAAAAAATTATCTATGGCTTTGTAAAATCTATGCCTTACCTGTCATCTATTGTTCAAAAGGATGCCATATGTCCTCTTTCCTGCTGTTGTTTTTGTTGGGGGTCCGGAACACTATTCTAAAAAGGCCGAAGGAGAACGACCTGTACTGTACTTGGTGTCCAATCATGTTTTTGTTTTCAATTTCACGGTTCATAATAAATATTGCCGTGTAACTAAAATCAATGCCATACCTGTACTCTGTTGTTCAAAAGGATGGCATGGTGTTTCATTCTGTTGTGGTTGTTGAGGGTCGTGGCCGTGGGACAGCGTATAAAACGGCTGAAGGAGAACAACCTGTACAGCCTTGCTCCTCTTTTTAGGCACGCCAGCTCTTTGCATACATGCCCACAGACTCTGTAACGCATGCCTCTTTTAGGGAGAGGTGCAGCCATAATGCAGGGTCAGAACCTCTGCCTGCAACTGTTATACTCGATTTTGTGAAAGGAAGTAAGCTTACCATGGTTCCCTGCATGCACGTATTGTTGTTATATTTTGGTGAGGGTAATCATGATGGCCATGTAGACCACCACCACTGAGAGTCCTTGAAGTAACAGGGATGAGATGAAAGAGCTAAGAATAGTAGAACTTGAAACAACAGAGTTAGCCATGGGTGTTAGTGCAAGACCGCTTGGCTTTTTTTTGGCTTTGGGTGAGGCTATTCATGCAGGCCATATAGAGCTGCCACCATTCGGTGTCGTATCAGCTATTAAAATAATAAGAACAGTACTACCAAAATACAGCCAATGAAGGGCCTTATGAAGACTGAGCCAAGGTTGGATTGTAGTATTTGGTTAGGCTAATCATGATGGCCATGTAGACCACCACCGAGAGTCCTGGAAGTAACAGGGATGATGAGATGAAATTGATATGAATAGTACTACTTGAAACAACAGAGTTAGCCATGGGTGTTAATCCAAGACCCCTTGGATTTATTTTTGTATTGGGTGCGGATAAACATGCAGGCCGTATAGAGCTGCCACCATTCGGTGTTGTATCAGCTATAAAAATAATAAGAACTGTACTATCAAAATACAGACAATGAAGGGCCTATGAAGACTGAGCAAAGGTTGGATTGTAGTATTTTGTTCGGCTAATCATGATGGCCATGTAGACCACCCGTAACAGGGATGAAAGTGCTAAGAATAGTACTAATTGAAACAACCGAGTTAGCCATGGGTGTTAGTCTAAGACCACTCGGCTTTTTTTTGGGTTTGGGTGCAGCTAATCATGAAGGCCAGATAGACCTGCCACCATTTGGTGTTGTAACAGGTATTGAACTGCAAAGAACAGTACTACTTAACACAACCTACTTACCATGGGTCCCAGAGCATATGTTTGGTTATTATATTTTGTAAGGGTAATCATGCAGGCCATATAGACCTCCACCGATAGGGTGAGTATGAGTAACAGCTATTAAAATGCGAAGGACATTACTAATTAACACAACATAGTTACCATGGGTCGCAGACCAAGAGCAGATGTCTTATTATTATATTTTGTATGGGTTATCATCCAGGCCGTATAGACCTCACCAAATAGGGGTAGTTACAGAGATTAAAGTGATAAGAATGGTAGTACTTAAAACACAACCTAGTTAAAATGGGTACCAGACCGCATGTCTTATTATTATATTTTTTCAGGGTAATCAGGCAGGCCATATAGAACACCCCCGATAGGGGGGGGGGAACAGGGATTAAAGTGCTAAGAAAAGTACTAATTAACACAAGCTAGTTGGGTCCAAGAACGCATGTTTAATTATTAGACTTTATTAGGGTAATTATATATCTAACAAATCTATCTATTTCTCTTCTATCGATTCTATCTAACTATCAATCTATGTATATCTATCTATCCTATCTATCAATCTATCTTCTGTCCGGGATGTTTTGAGACAGCCACTTTGGGAATGTTAGTTGATTTAGGCCCATTATGGCTTAAAAGCAGACTCTGCATAAACTATGTAATTTTCCATGGGAGTTTTGCCAGGGATCCCCCTCCAGCATGCGACAGTCCAGGTGTTAGTACCCTTGAAACAACTTTTCCATCACTATTGTGGCCAGAAAGAGTCCTTGTAGGTTTTAAAGTTCGCCTGCCTATTGAATTCAATGGCGGTTCGCGCGTTCGCGAACAATACCGGAAGTTCGAAAATTTTAGGTTCGCGACATCACTACACGAACACCACCACATACACCTCACAAACACATAAACACACACGTTCCATCTTATTCACAGTTTAATTTCCATTATTTGTACTGACGCAACCACAAGTTAGGATAGAGTATACAGCCTTAGCCCAACCATAACTACCTATATAAACAACGTGGATAAATATGACAGCCACGAACATTTTAGGAGAGTTTGCGATCGCAACACAAAATGTTAAGGGATTTCTATCGGCAGAAAAGCAATCCATAGCATTTCATGATTTTTTTAAGAAAAAGATAGACATCATATTGACTCAAGAAACCCATTTCAGAAAACACAAGGAACCCACCATCTCTAACAGATATTACACCCAACATTTTCTCAGTTCAGGCTTAGATGGGAAAAATGGGGTATGCACCTCCATTAGACATGGAATACCCTTTGAGTTACTAGACAGCTATCGAGACAAAGAAGGAAGGATTTTGATCCTAGTGGGATTATTATACAATAGGCCTATCACCATTGCTAATATATACGCACCCAATAGGCCTGCGCCTCCTTTTTTCAGATTAGTCACGAGATCTCTACTAGATATTGCAAAGGGGCCAATTTTGCTGGGTGGTGATTTGAATTTCCCAATATACCCTTCCCTTGACACCTCATCAGGGAAATCCTACATCCCCATTAGACATATCAAAACCAACTACTTGACACTCCAGATCCCCACATTATTTGATACCTGGAGACTAGTTCACCCAGAGACCAAAGATTTTAAATTTTTCTCCAACCCCCAACGTAGCTATTCTAGAATAGACTATATCCTATGTTCTCAAAATATGCTCACAAATCTTAAACATTCCAAAATATTACATACCACATGGTCTGACCATAGTATGATTATAACTTCTTTTACATGGGCCTCTAAGCCCAAGCCTAAAAACAACTGGAGACTTAACGACAATATATTTACTGACCCCACGGTAGTGGAGACCATCGACAAACGCACAGAGGAATTTTTCCTACACAATGACCCAACGGTTACATCAGCAACCAACAATTGGGAAGCATTTAAATGCACTATCAGAGGAGAAATAATTCAACACACACATAGGCTCCATAAGCAGAGGTCTAAAGCATATCTCTCTCTTATAGATGACTTAAAAAAAGCAGAAATAGCACCCAAATCCGATCCAAAATCACCCCAGAAATTAACGGTTTTAAAGACGGCCAGAAAAGCACTAAATGTGCATTTAACTCATAACGCACATTTACGGGCATTGACCACTAAAGCTAAATTTTTTATTGAGAGCAATAAAGCAGGGAAAATGCTAGCTAGATCATTAAAAAAGAAAAAATTACAAACGTACATTCGCATGATACGCGGTCAGGATGGCACTACTCAAAACCAAAATGATACTATCGTAGAAAGTTTTGCAGACTACTATCGGTCTTTATATAATCTAAACACTCACGATACCTTTAATAAACTAGAGTTAATACAAAATTATCTTACCAGAGTACAGGTTCCAACGATGACCGACACGGACAGGGAATATATAGAAACTCCCATTACTCTACAAGAGGTTTTAGATACAATTAACTTATTACCAGCAGGTAAGGCACCGGACCCAGATGGTCTTGCATCTAAATTTTATCAATTATTCAAATCCCATTTAGGCAAACAACTCTTAACACTCTACCAAGATATAGATAAGGGCTCAAAATTTTCCCAACCATTATTAGAAGCATCCATTACAGTAATCCCAAAGCCAGGAAATGCAGACGACAAAGTTCAAAATTATCAGCCAATCTCCCTAATTAATATAGATATGAAAATATATGCAAAACTGCTAGCCACAAGACTAAATAATATACTTCCCAAAATCGTTCACACCGACCAGGTAGGTTTTGTACAAGGACGAGAAGCAAAAGACAACACCACTAGAATACTACATACATTACAAGTGGCAAATTCAGTTGGAAACTGAACAAGAATGTACTGATAGCACTCAACAAACCATTATTGCAAAAATAATGTGTATAAGAACAGCAAATTACATGTCAAATGTCTGGTTAAGGACAAATTAAAACTCAACTTTTATTACTAATTACAATAAAAACAGGTGAACAAATAGGAAAACGGTGGCCTAAAAATGAAAAACACAGTAACGTGAAATCCACTGGGCCTCAGGGATGTATCAAAGTAAGAGCTGCATATATAAGTGAAACTAAATTTAAGGGTCTCGGTCTGGACACCCAATACTGGGGCAGTAATGCAAGTAACCAGGGAAGTAGTCCGTCCTGGAAAATGTGATCTGGGAAGGATAGATGTATATGTGGCACTGAAATGGAGGTTCCAAATTGATAACAATGTGGAGACCAATGAATAAAAGTTTACTTCCAGAAAAGTGCTGGATGGGGCACACTCAGAAGGGCTGGATATATAATACTAGATTCTGTATATACAAAGGCCTAAGGTTAGGCTAACTAATAGAGTATCCAACACCCTTGGTCAAAACTAGCACCCTGTATTCTGTGTATAGATAGGCCTGAGGTTAGGCTGGCTAATACAGTGTCCAGCACCCTATATCTAATTAACTGTGAGCAGATATGCCACAGATGTACTACTGAGTGGTGCACATAAATTATCTGAATTGATTAAAGGCAGCTACAAAATAAATAATAAAGTGTATTGGTAACAAAAATGAACTCGGCAATATTATGTTGGTCCAAAAGCATGTGCAACATAAAGTGTTCTGTGCTAGCCAAAAAGTTACTTCATGTATATTGTTAGATAGTCATGCAAATGCATGGGGCATATCTTAGCCAATGATAGCTCTACAGTGTAATAAAAAATGGGGCTGGTTCAACACAGATCCGATGAGAGACTAGTACGGAGCACTAGTAATATAAAAAACAAACGGTTAGCGTGTGCTCAAAGATAGATACTAAATATAGCACTCGACAGAGGGTTGGATATATAGTATTCTAGTATATATATAAAAATTGGCCTATAGTAGGGTTAACTTGTGGGATATCGAGCAGCCAGTATCTTATCATAGGAAGCCGGTATGTTAATAATTGAGGTACCTAAACAGACTACACGAACAATAATGAAGTGTATTTGTGTTGTACCATTAATGAATTGCCGTAATTCCAATATTACAGTAGTGTATTCCAAAATAGGGTATTCTCAACCAACTGAAGGAATACTGGAAATTAGTTACTTGAATCCAAGCACATAGAACATTATTTAAGCTTTCTAGTACTGTGTTATATAGGACAGTTTCATGTAATGAGCCAGCAGAAATTCTGCTTATGTATTACTGTACAATAAGTATTAGTTACATGGGTTAAATTTTCTATGTAAATTACAAAGTGTATAAGCAACTTCCCAACTAGTAGGACAAGAGACTGTGGTCCAATTGCTTACTGAGAAGCAGAGTCAACTTAGTGAAAGAGTATGGATACAATGGATTAACAAGGGTAGCATAAATAGTCAGTGTGCTTTACTTGTGTACTAGAATGCACAGTTTGTAAGCGCTACACTTCGGTCAGTGATTTAATGCTGATAGCAATTAATTTATATAGGCTGCAACACGTCCTGTGTTTCCCCTCACATTAGAGTAGTAGGGTATTAAGCGGATGCGGTCTATTAAATATTAACCGCATCCAATTGTTTTATCTTAATGTAGTACCATCTAAATCTATATAAACAATATAATGATAGTATTGTAACCCTCCACAAATTCCGGGTGCTATACTAAATAGGTACAGGCAAATACTGTAATCGTTGTGGGCTATACCCCATTCAGCTATTTTATTATTAACACGCATTACTTTTGTATTGCCCCCAAGCCGGGACAACCTGTTTTAGAATCAGAACATACTATCATGCTGGCTACGGCTAAAAAATAAAATAGCCATCAACAAGATAAATATCAAATTATAGTAAATATAAAGCAACTCAAGTTAGTATAGTATAAAGTTAGCCTATAGATTGTTACTGCTAATTTAAAACAAACGGAGTGAGACGATTAGGTCCCTACTCCCCCTAACATGTTTCGCAATTTAGCTTTTTCAAAGGTGGGGCGGCCGCCTAAAATCCAGACTATTATAGGCTGAATAGTGGGATGTGTCACTGTGTAAGATCACAGTCATTGGTGGACTGCATATTCAACGTAGATTGGTTGTACAGAGAGGCACGGCTGCTCAGTGAATGAAATAACAAGAAAGCAATGTTGTCATGACGACCTGACGATAGTAAATAACAAAAGTGCACAAAGATTTACTCTGAGCCATCGTCCTAGCAGGATATAGAAAATACTCCCCTTCCTGGAGAACAGGGCTATTGATGGTAATATAAGTCCATAACTAATACAGAAAGTGGGGCTGTGCTAGGTGTAAAATATTTGAGCGATATTGTAATTCTGAAAAACGACAACTGAGTCGAGTGGAAATAATTACACACATCAATATATAAGTTTCAGATCATTGTACATGCATGCTCAATGTTTATCTACCTTAGCGATGGCTGTTAAAGGAATGTATAATAATGACACCAGATCATAGCCAACCGTGTGTAGTCCAAAACCAATAGGCTGTATGCAAGGGAAATTTAAATGGAATAAATGTCATCTATGAATGTGTGCACCCAAGACAGGGAAAAAGGAAAACATAAAGAACAAAATGTACATGAAAAGGGAAGTGTGTGTCTAGGAGTGAATGGGTGTGATGTGATATGTTGAGGAAGAGGGTAATACCAGGACATCTGATGATGTCAAATACAACAGCTATTAGAGAAACATAAAAATACTCATATAAAAGAGAAAGTGAGGGAGTGAATGAATGTATCTGAGAAATTATTCATAACAAGTGTAAAGAAAGAAAGGGGGAAAAAACACAAAAAAATCCCCTAACTACTGACGACAACCACATATAAATAATGTTGATAAAAAAAAGTGAGTGGATTCAACCACAACAGTGAATAAAAATGAAAATAAATGTGAAGGGGAGGCATACGACAACCCCTTAGGAGATAAAAAACACAGTGTGAAGGAATAAATCAAGTACGGGAATAACAATTATTCCGGACCCGATAAAAAGTGATAATTTCATGATAAATAAGGACCTAAATAGGTAACCCGATTCGTGAAGAAAAAATACCAAAAATCAAACGTGTCTGCAATACTACTAGATTAGTTAGTAATAAAATATCAATTATAAGAAACAGTAATAATTGTTTTGTTCATTTAACCCCTTGGGGTACACACAATTTAATAGGTAAATCCACCTGCATTCAGATCTCAATAGGGCTTGTTCTAAATTGCCTCCACGGATGCCTAATGAAACCTTTTCGATTCCTTGACATTTTAATGATTGAGAGTTAGATTGGTGGCATTGTAAAAAATGGGAGGCCACTGATGTAATAGTTTTGCCATCCTCTAAATCTTTGCTCGCATTTTTGATGTTACGAATGTGTTCTTGAAGTCTTTGGTGTAACTTACGGCTCGTCATACCAACGTAGATTTTTGGGCAGGAGCAGTACAGGGCGTAAATTACGCTTTGAGTAGTACAACTGATATAATGTTTCATTCGATGAATTTTCCCAAATCTGTCTTGAATGTTATTTACTTTTTTGATATGCTTACAACTGGAACAGGATCCACATGGGAAGGAACCTGGAACTCTATCAGTTTTGGTTTTGTGTACTTGAAAGTGGCTAGCCGAAACTAGACCCTTGATATTTTTGGTTCTTCGATAACTGACTTTAACTGCATCCCCAATAGTAGATTTCAGATCTTGATCCAGTTAGAGAATAGACCAATGTTTATTAATGATTTCAGTTATTAAATGTACAGAAGGATTGTACATCAGTATCAATCTCGTTTGTGAATCTTTGTTTTTGTAGGTCTTTTTTCTGAGTAAATCCATATGATCCGTGTTAAGCGCTCTGGATCTCACTTTTTTGATTCCATGCTTACTGTAACCTCTATCTAAAAGTCTTTTTTCTAGCTCCTTGGCTTGTGATTTGAATAAAGTTAAATCACTGCAGTTTCTCCTGCTGGCAAGGATTTAGTGGTACCTGGTGCATGTGCACTCGTTTTGTATAATAGACTGTTAGTTGCCGTGGGTTTTCTATAGAGGTCAGTATGGATTTTGCCTTCTTCATCTTTGAAAATCAATAGATCCAGGAATTCAATTTTAGACTGACTCATGTTATATGTTAGTTTGATATTCAATGAGTTATCATTTAATTTACATAGGAAGGTTTCCAGTTCAGTTTGGGTTCCCTCCCATAGGAACATGATGTCATCAATGTAACGAATCCAGAGAGGTATCTGGTTCGTATCCTCAGTGAGCAAATTGGTAAATACACATTTTCGCTCCCACCAACCTAGGAAGAGATTAGCGTATGAGGGCGCACAGGCAGTGCCCATCGCCGTTCCCTGGATTTGTAGATAGAATTGGTTGGCGAAGGTGAAGAAGTTGTATTTTAACACAAATTCTAATAATTTTAGAATGAATAAATCATGTGCAGCCTCTTCTTTGGACCCTTCTTCCAAAAACAACTGTACTGCCTGGAGGCCTCTGTCATGTGTGATCGATGTATAAAGTGCCTCTACATCTGCAGTCACCAGCCAGGTCTCTTTTCTGACAGAGATGTTATCAAGTCGATGTAAAACTTCCATCGTATCTTTTACAAAGGAAGGTAGGATTTCAACAAATTCCCTCAGCCTGTAGTCCACATACTGGCTAGCATGTTCCGACAGACACTCATTGCCCGAAACTATCGGTCTTCCCAGGGGGATGTCAATGTTTTTATGAACTTTTGGGATAAGATAAAATGTGGCCACCTTGGGTTCCTTAACTGTAAGAAATTTGGTTTCAGCCGCATTGATTGTGCCCATGTCATGGGCTTCTTTGATGATTTTGTTGTAGATTTTAAGATATGCCTCACTAGGGTTGTTGAACAGTTTTTGATAACACTGTTTATTTTTTAGTTGTTTGTCAACCTGTTTAGTGTACATATCCTTGGGCCATATGACAATGTTGCCACCTTTATCGGTTACATTACAAGACGCGACTGACAACAACACCCCTATGACATTCCTTTCCACAGACGCCGAAAAGGGCGACACTGACGAAATTCAACTTCCCCTGTAGATTTATAAATAGGATTAAAGCCCTGTACACAATTCCCTCAGCTAAAGTAATAGCCAACGGCACTCAATCGCATAGCTTCCCAATTAGGAATGGTACGAGACAGGGGTGTCCCCTCTCGCCCCTACTATTTATTCTTACTGTAGAAATTCTTGCGACTATGGTCAGAACACATCCCGATATCAAAGGCTTCACATATGGCCCACACACTCAGAAATGCTTACTCTTCGCAGACGACATTATATTCACACTGACGGAACCGAAGTCCTCAATACCCCCTTTACTAGAAATTTTTCAGGAATATAAGCAGGTCTCAAATTTTCCAATTAATTTGGACAATTCCATGTTGATGCCCATCAACCTAAACAAGTCAACTACCCAATACCTTACCGCGCATACACAATTTGACGTAGTCAAATCGGTCAAATACCTTGGGACGACTATCCCAGATAAACCGTTGGAGACATATAATAAAAAGTTTGCATCTTTATACACTGGAGTAAGCCAACTATTAAGCAGTGCACGTGGCATAAACAGGGACATCTGTCATGGATGGGTCGCATAAATGCGATCAAAATGTCTATAATACCCAAATACCTCTACCTATTCCAAACGTTACCCATAGGTATACCCCAACACTTCTTTAATACGCATCAAAAATTAATAGAGTCATTTATTTGGTCATATAGTAGACCGAGAGTGTCGAGAAAGAATTTGTACCAGGCTAAAGAGGATGGGGGACTGAGTGTCCCGATCCTTAGAAATTATTATATAGCATCTCTCCTAGCGCGAATAGTAGCATGGTGTCATAATAGTCCATCAAAGCCGTGGGTTCAGATGGAATCTCAGCTAGCAGGCACACCAAATATGTCTAATTTACCCTGGTTATTGAAAAAACACAGACCGAATCGAGCAGGGACCAATATATTAATAAAAGCCACCCTAGATGCCTGGGATAAGATACTTAAAGAACAAAGCAACCTTTCCACAGTGGTCTCTCCCTTAATCCCCCTTATTTCAAAATCCATACTTCTTCCCAGACAAGTTGGAGGGTTTGGCGGCCTCTCCCTCTACTTACACAAATGTTCCTATATATATACTGACACAAAACGGCTTGTTCAAGAGCCAACATGACCTAAAAGAGGAAATAGGACCACCTTTTGACAAGTGGTATATATACTTGCAATCTAGACACTCAGTTATAACTGATATACAAAAACATGAGCTTTTAAGACCCCTTACACCCTTTGAGAAATTGTGTACAACAACTAATATGATGAGATCACATGTTTCTTTGATCTACACTATACTGAGTAAAAAGTTTCCTAATACATCACCATCCTACACAAAGCAATGGGAACGCGAGATGCAAATGGAATTTACTGAAAAACAATGGTCTCACTCATTCTCCTCTACTAAAAAGTCTTCCATTTCACTCACCCTAGTAGAACTAAACTACAAGATACTGTCCAGGTGGTATCTTACACCACACAGGTTATGTAAGATTTTTCCGTCGGCGTCTCCTCTATGCTGGAGACACTGCGGAGAAATAGGGACCATGACTCATATTTGGTGGTCGTGTCCCAAACTGAAACCATTCTGGGATCAGATTACTGCATACATAAAAGATAAAATAAAATGTAATATCACACTGAATCCTACAATAGTTCTGCTGAACCAGATACCTAATCTAGGCTGTGTTTACAGGGGAAAATTACTATCTTGTATGTTAAGCTGTGCGAAAAGATTGATCCCTAGGTTGTGGAAAAAACAATAGGTTCCAAGCCTAGCACAATGGATTTCAGAGGTTATTATGGTCCTAAAGCTGAAAAGATGCACTACAGTTATCTAGGGAAAAAAGATTTCATACTAGAGGTCATATTCCTATGGGAGCTAGACCCTGCTAATATTAACTAAAGTTTTGGACATTTGCAAACAAGTTGAAGGGGTTGGAGTTTCACTTAAGGCTGATGTGTATTGTAAACGTACCATTTTTAAGGTAATATACTGTCATTCATTATGTGCGAGGTTTCTCTACTTAAGGGCTAAATGGCTGTAACGACTATGTTTATGTTTTATAAGAGTTACACTGTATTTGTGATATCAGAGTATTTGTTTTTCTCTTCTGTACAAAACAAATTGGAAAATTCAATAAAAACATTTATTTTAAAAAAAAAATATACACCACACAATTTTTTTCTTTTTGAAGTTTCTATGAGTCCTGTAAAAGGTGTTCTGTAAGGAGCCTGTAGGTGGCGCATGATGCTGTAATGAGAGGGGAAGTGACAGCTTTTGCTTCTCATTATTCTACAGGTGTGTAAAACTGTTTAAACAATATCATGTTAACTAAAACTGACATGTAAAAGACTCAGAGGAGTTCATTAATTGTGTAAGTTCAGTTAAAAGCAATTATTGAGTGTTGTATGACAAGTTTATTAGTGAGTGATTAATGCAAGATGTAAAAGCAAGCAAGGTTTACTGTAATTATTAAGGTCTTAGATGATTTCCAAACCTTTTCAGGTTTTAGTATTAATAAAGACAAGACGGAAATACTATGGTTGATTAAACAAAGGAACTCACCCCAAACCCCATTTAAAGAAGCAAAAGATAATATCTCATATTTGGGGCTGAAATTCTCACGAGAACCAAAAAACTGGTACAGTTTAAATATTCCTCAACTGATTATATCTCTTAAGAGAGACATCGATAGATGGATGAATCTGCCTCTATCTTTATTAGGCAGAATCCATTTAATTAAAATTGTTACCCTCCCTATATTTTTATATACATTCCAGGCTTTTCCACTTATAATACGAAAGAAAGATATTGTAATAATAAACTTATTAGACAATTTATTTGGAAGAATAAAAGATCTAGAATAGCCATGAATCGTGTATTTGTTCGAAAAAAAGGTTTTGGAATGGCAATACCAGATTTTGAAAGCTATAATATAGCAATAAATGTTAAAAATATATTTGATTGGTTTTTAAAGGTAGGAAATTTCTCAATTTATGAAATAGAAGAAGTGATGGTAGCGCCTTTCTCACTAAAAGGTTCATATGCCTACAAATTCAATACCTAAAAAAATTAAACAATTATTAGTTATAGTACAACCCATACGGACATGGTGTAAATTATGTGCAAGATTTGGTATATAGGATATCCTCGTTTTTAACTATTAGAGGAAACCCAGATTTTTCTGAAGGTTATGATTCAGCAAGATTTGAAAAATGATATCAGGCAGGAATAAGATTTACGACACTATGGAGACCAATTATTGAAACTTAGAAATTTAGATTGGGAAAATGTAGCTATAAAACATAATTTAACGCTATTTAGGCAAGGAAACCTATCTATTTCTAGTATATACATGTCCTTATTAATTTTTCAGGAAACCAGTAATATTACATATCTCAAGTTTAAATGGAGTGAAGTTATTCAAAATCAAAATGAGATTGATCTATTGATGAGTTCTTTAACTAGGACAGCTATGAAAGCAGAGTATTTCAGAGAACAGCAAATTAAAATCTTGTATCAAGTTTTCATCACTCCAAAATACTTCTCATATTGGACAAAAGAGAGTGATAAGTTATCTTGTATAAAATGTAAATTCAGTTTGGCGGATATGGTTCATTATTTTTGGTTTTGTCCAATTATTCAAAGGTTTTGGGGGAAAATCTCATTCTGGGCATCAAAGACGCTCAATCAATATATTCAACTTTCCAAACATAATATCTTTTTCTTAACAACTTATAAGGGAATTGGTGACAATACTCTATTATTTAATACAGTTATTCTACTTGGAAGGAAAGTAATACTGAAATATTTGCAAACCCATAAAGAACCCAAATTTACAGAATTTAATATTTTTTTTTTTTTGCAAAATAGAAAGATTATATTGAGTCTTTAGATATTAATACACAAACATCAGTTATTCTTCCATTTAAAATTCAACTTTCATATTAGAATCAAATCTGAGAGGAGAATGGCTGTACCCAGAGGGCTGATCAGTGACTTCTATATTAGTGTATACTGTACCCCCACTGTTTTTCTGTTTTTTTTAGGTTTTAGTTTAGAATAGGAGAAGGGGAGAAGAGGGAAGAACAAATGGTTTATCAATATATTATAATTTATTGCAGTATTAAATATGGTGCTGTATAAATATTTAATTTTGTATAAATTAGGAAATACTGGGGGGAAAAAAAGGAAAAAGAACTGGCTTATGAACAAAAGGGATGCTGTGACTCCCAATTCTGTATTTTCTTCTTTGTTTTCATTTTCAAATAAAGCTGGTTTAAATGTAAAATGGCAGAAAATAATTCATGTTAAAAAGTAATGCAAACTGTGATTAGTTTAAATCTGTTGTCATTTCTGAAAGAGTATTTAAGTATTATTAATTTGTTTAACTTGTGTATGTAAATAGTGTAAATGAAACACAGAACACTTGTTTAGTGTGATATACTGTATGTTTATTGCAATGGCATAAGATGTTAAAAAAATGTTTTCTATGCTGTTATTAGCAGAATACATGCCTTTAGACATAGCAGTGTGAATTTTGTATATATTGAAGAAGTATATTGAGCTGGGTATGTAAGTGAACATCTGGGCCTCGATCCGATATAAATCGTCACCCGCAAAAGCCGGCAACGCCAAATTTTGCGCGGGTTTGGTATCCTATATACGGCGTAACTTAGAAGTTACGCGCATATATTTCTGCCTTCGCCCGTCGTTTTTTGGCCCATAGACTGGCATACAAAACACGCGCAGTTTGGTATCCAATATACGGCATAAGGATTTACTCGCGCAGATTTCAGAATATCTACTCCATTCTCATTTCACCACAAATTGCAGGCGCAGCAACCCTTGCACTGACTTAGAAACCAACGTAACTCTCTGAAGGCCTATCAAATGCATGCTTAACAACATACATATCAGCAGCTTGATCACAAATAGTTAACCTCTTCAAAGCATTTATTATTCCTGCCCCTGCAAGTGTGTCAAATCAATCACAAAGGGGTGCATCATTGGGCACAAGGGGTGCATCATGGGGCACAAGGGGTGCATCATTGGGCACAAGGGGTGCATCATGGGGCACAAGGGTACATCATGGGGCACAAGGGGTGCATCATGGGGCACAAGGGGTGCTGGAAGCCCTACAATCCCCTGTTGTTCCGTCTACACATGCTGATTCTATAGTTGCTGCTGAGGTCCATGGTCATGGTGCTGCCCCTGCTGCAGCTGGTCATCGAATTACATACTGCGGATTTCCACTGCATGTAAGTGAAACTACTACATCCCACCCCCATTCCCTTAACCACCCTACTTACTGAAAATATATCATTAGTTTAATTCATGTTTTGGTCACTATGATTTATTGACTATCATTAAGAAGAATGAAAATGGATGTTTATACCTTATGTTCACACCTTCTGTAAAAACATTATTATTTAGATATATATATATACCCATGTGCAGGGATAGGCAAGGTGTCTTTCACTAAAAGTCTTTACCTTAGAAAATGTCCGCCACAGCCTTGGCTCGTGCCTATCCCTGCACATGGGTCAATTTCTATTGGATGTGAGAAACCTTGATTTACATCTTAAAAGTGAATATCACTATATGTACCCTTTATACACAACTATGTGATGTGGTTTAGAGAACATGAATATGTCATAAACATGATGATATTACCTTTTTTGGGCCATTTCCACACAGGCCTTATTATATGTTTCAACAATATTAGTGTACTAAAACACCCCTCACATGGATGTGGATGACAATTATATGGTAAATAACAGAGGACAAGATTTAGGCTGAAATATAACAATATTTTTTTTTTTTAGGCTTCTTAGATGAGGGGGCTGAGGTGCCTGGAGTGGCTCTCCTGGGTTGTGTGGATTCAGAGGATTCTGCAGGAGTGCTGGCCACAGATGAGAGACTGGAGGCAGTGTCCTGCTGGTGTGTGAAATGCTCCCCCAACACACCCAACAGTTGGTTTTGTTCCCGCCATCTGTTGTCAGTCTGCATCTGCATATCCGAAATAACTCTCATCATCTGAGATTGGTTCTGGACTATACCACTTAAAGATGCTGCCATGTCCCGTTGCAGCTCAATGGAAAGCTGGAGTAAAGTCTGTTGGCTCCTGTAAAACCTGCGTTGGTCTCTCTGCATTCTCTCGCAGCTTGCTGTGAGCCTCCTCTGGAGGGCAATGTATTCATCGCCCAGGGCAGAAGTCAGAGGATCTACAGGCTGTTCACCAGCAGGGATTATAGGCGCAGGTTCACCTCTAGCTGCTGTTGCATCTGGAACTATGACAGCTGTTGCTTCAGGAGGAACTACAACAGCTGTTGCTTCAGGAGGAACTACAACAGCTGGTGCTTCAGGAGGAACCATGACAGCTGGTGAATCAGGAGGAACCATGACAGCTGGTGCTTCAGGAGGAACCATGACAGCTGGTGCTTCAGGAGGAACCATGACAGCTGGTGCTTCAGGAAGAACCATGACAGCTGGTGCTTCAGGAGGAACCATGACAGCTGGTGCTGCAGGAGGAACCATGACAGCTGGTGCTG
The DNA here is from genome assembly GCF_027579735.1 of Bombina bombina. Lineage (NCBI taxonomy): Eukaryota > Metazoa > Chordata > Amphibia > Anura > Bombinatoridae > Bombina > Bombina bombina. Next base: position 617,870,058 of record NC_069503.1, on the reverse strand, counting down.
CAGGAGGAACTATCACAGCTATATGCTCCTCTTCATATGCTGGAGCTCTTCAAAGGGAAGCGGATGGTGGAGCTCTCCAGGTGGACTGGTAGTCCCATTGACGACTGGTGTGCGACCACTCAGCCTGTCCAGTTTGTATGTCCTGTTGGTAAAAGTCCTGACTGGCCTGATATTGGGAGGGGGGGTAAAGACATCTACCCTTTGGGGATGCCTTGGCTCCCCCTCATAACCAAAAGTATAGTCCTCCGGCCAGGGCTCCTCTTCCAAAGTTGGTGGCATGACGTATGGGTCCTCAACAGAGGCAATCCAACCCACCTCATACCTGGGAGCATACTGTTGAGGGATTCTCTGGCCTGGTGGTTGCGGTGGAGGCATTCTCTGGCCTGGTGGTTGCGGTGGATGCATGCTCGTTTGCACCCTGGTGACAGGAGGTTCTGTGGAGGAGTCAAATGATGAGAGGTATTAGTACAATCATATATATATATCCATGTGGGCATACAATGTACATTGATACATGCTAGGGCCTATACTCATTCTCATGTCAAACTCTATAACATGCATGTGCACATAGTGATTTGTGATATTGGGGATTTTAATATGAAAAGTATACATGTATGTTTCATACAATAGTTCTGTGTACATGTCAGTGATGGAGAAAATGTGTTCTTTAAGTGACACTATGGTCACACAATTTCCTTTAGCCTGATGTAGGCACATAACGTGCTTTCTTGAGCTAAAAGTATTGTGATGGCTATAGTGTCCATTTACTGAAAACTCTACATGTGGCTCATGGCCTGTGTTACTCTGAGACATGTTAGTATTTAACTATTCCACCTCATATCATGAATTTCAATGTGTTAAGCATTAAATGGACATTAAACCCATTTTTATTCTTTCATGATTCAGCTAGAGCATGCAATTTTAAACAACTTTCTAATTTACTTCCATTACCTAATTTGCTTCATTCTCTTGATATTCTTAGCTGAAAAGCATATCTAGATAGGCTCAGAAGCTGCTGATTGGTGGCTGCACATCAATGCCTCATGTGATTGGCTCACCCATGTGCATTGATATTTAATAAACAACGAATAACAAAATAATGAAGCAAATTAGTTAATAGAAGTAAATTGGGATGTTGTTTAAAACTGTATTCTCTATCTGAATAATGACAAAAAAAGCTTTGGTTTAATGTCCCTTTAATGTGAAATCTAATTGTAGATGTTTTTGTTAGTAGGCCAAATACCATGCTCCTCATTGTGTACATGAATGTGTGACATTAAAGGATGTTATATCTCAAATACATATAATACTGGTGTGTGGGATGTTACTCACCAGCATGCTGTGCTAATGTTGCAGCCCCTGAGTCACGAGCCCCTGGAAGTCCACGGACTGCTGTGATGCTCAGGGACCTGCGAATGATCTCCTGCCACTCATTATATTCCGCCTCCTGGGGAGGACCACCACCTGTTCCCCTCTGGTGCATGGCTTCTTGGCCCATTTTCTCCTTCACCCGCCTCTTGCAGTCATTCCACCTTTTCTTGAGCCCATCCACATTCCTCCTCTGCTGGGCCACGCTCTTGACTGCCTCCTCGACCCTCAGCCATGCATCTTTATGCCTTCGGGCAACTCATTTGCCCTTCTCTTGGCCAAAGAGGGCAGTGTGGTTCTCGGCAAAAGAGAAGTTGGGGCACCTCATGCGCTCCTCGTCCTGGGCCGCCTGGCTCCCTCCCTGGGATGTCCCTGGTGTGGGTTCCTCCCTATCTTCTCCCTCCTCCCCCCTTCTATCCCCATGTGCACCCTCTATCCCTCTTCTGAGTGTGCCTGGCCTTGGGGCAACCCCACTCCCATCCTCCCTTCTAACTCTCCCTCTCCCCACTCCACTCACTCCCTGACGGGGACCCTGCTGCTCCTCCTGTCCATAATCCTCTCCCTGCAACTCCCCTTCCCTCCTCTCCCCATCCCTAGCTCTCCCTGTCATTCTCAAACTACTCACACTCACTCCCACTTCAATCACACACAATCGCAACCAAACACTCAGCCTATCACACTGTAAAAGGTAAATAAAATGTGTGAGGTGTTAGAAAAAAAAAGTGTTGTGTATTTTGTATATGTGTGTAAGCAAAATGTGTGCAATATGTTAAAAAAAGTGTTAGTAAATGTACAGGCTTAACAATCCAAAAATCCGACCTAATTAACTGAATGAAATGCTCCTCTCTCACTGCTCTTACCACTAATCTCTACTCACTGTAGTGTGCTGTAGCTCCAAGAACCAACCAAACACACTAAAGAAAATGGCTGCTGCGCATGGTTTTATGTATGAATTTTGAATGGCGTAATTACGTGGCACATCTTTTAGAACTGGCCGTTGTTTTTTACGATTCGTAGCCTAATTTGCATAAAACTACACTTTATTGAGACTTTACGTGAACAAAATACTGGCGTAAGTACTTGCGACAACTAAAATGTGTATTTGCGCACATTTTAGTTGATCGCCGGTTTTTCCTACTTACGCCAGTTTAGCATCCGACGGCGCAGTATATTGGATAGCTCGAGATGCGAGGTGAAATTACGGGCATCGCGGGTTCCCTCGCTTGTGCCGAAAACTACGACAGATATCGGATCGCGCCCCTGAAATTGTGAATAAGCATACTAATAGCAATTTATTTGTTAACCTGAAAAAAGAAAATATGTTGTTAATGTTGTAAATGTTATCAAAATGTTAAAATGAAATGCAGAACTGGAAATAAAGAAAAAAAAGTTCCAGAATAATAACTGCTTTTGCTTCTCATTGTTCTACAGTTACTGCCTCTCATTTTCCCATGTATGAGACCGGTAACACGTATTAGATAAAATAATGGAGGCTGATCTGACAGTTCCTGGATGTATAGATAATTGTTTGATGCCAATTTAAATTGTGTTCAAAGTAAGTGCAATATGTTATGCGCTGATTAACTTCTGTTAAAGTCACCTTGATTTGCAGATGTGCTTTCTGTCGTTTTGTCTTGCATAGACATCTATCAAAAAGCTGGCAATGTCACTGATCTGTCAATGTGCTACACTTATGTCACAGGATGCAAAATTATGTATGAGAATGTGAAGCTTCACCAATCAGAACCTGTAATGGGTTAAAATAAGGTAACAGCTTTGAAGAGAATTGTAGGAACAGGAAGAAAAACAAAAGAATAGTGAGTAGTGAAGTGCATCCAGCAGTTTCATGTCCCTTTAATAAACTTATAAAGTGCTTCACATTTTTTGAAATGAATAGAATTTTGTATGCCGACACATTTCCTAATTGCATTAAAGGGATACCAAAGACAACAATTAACTGACATAATTTATATAGAGCAGTTCTTTATATGTATACTTTGAGGCATAAGCTCCTCCTGAGAGTGTGCAAGAATTCAATATATGAAACTGTGATTGGGTAATGGTTATCACATGGTACAGGGAAGAAATTTTGACATTTGTCAGAAACAAATCTGCTGCTCATTGGAAATTCAGAATTACTCTTATTGCATTGTCTTTTTATTATGCATGTGTCAGTTATGAAATTCCACTGTATTTAATGGTCGTTTAACTCCTGCCCTACTGCACTGTTTCCCAAGCTTGAAATGATCTGAAACAATAATTAAAAAAATAGCCATTATATCTAGAATTACTTTATGGCATTTGTGTTACCTAAATTCATATATTTTTTTATTTTCCTCATAAAAACGAAAAAAAAGGTCAAGCAAAAGCCGACATACATCCAAAACGGAATATCATTCATAAGATACTATGAACAATATAATTTAAAAACACTTTTATCCAAGCTACAATTTTCAAACTAACTCAAAGGATTCTGCAGTGTATCTGCCATTTCAAAGACCAATCAAATGATGTAGCTTGGAACAGCTTTTTTTTTTTGCCTTTTACGCATCTTCTATAAATGCTCCAAGTAGAAATAATTTACAATAAACACAGCAGACTTGTTAAAGAAATATAATAGTAAACACTAAATCATGTTAAGAGCAATTTACTGATTTAAATGTTACATTCCATTAATGAGTATATTTTGTAATACATCACAGAAAGAAACATGAATAAAAATTTCATTTTATAAATGGAGAAACATAATTACAGTATGTATGAATCGACTCACAGCACAGTGTCTGTTTATTCTGGTATGAAAACACCTTTAGAATACTTAATGATTCAACTATGTATTGCAAGCAAATCAATACTGCCCCCTACAGCTGACAGCCATCAAGCTCCAGATGCTATCAATTTAATAGTATTCTCCTACATTAAAACTGAAAGTCACAAGTGTTTAAACCATGCATAGCAAGCATACAAAATGTGTATATAGAAATAGATTTTATAACTAGGTAAAGCAGAAAGCTTTATTGTCCTTAGGACTGCGCTGAGACTAAATATTGCCCAAGAAAAGAATCTTAAGAGAGACATCCATTGTAATGACCAAATATATTCTAACCCTCAATAAAAAAAAATGTTTAATGCTTAAAGGGACATGGAACACAAGTTTTTCTTTCTTTCAGGATTTAGGTAGAACATACAATTTTAAGCAACTTTCCTTTATTAAATTGGCTTCATTCTCTTGGTATCATTTGTTGAAGGAGAAGCTGGTTTCTAACTGAACACATGGGTGAGCCAATGACAATTGGTATATATATGCAGCCACCAATCAGCAGGTAGAACCTAGGTTCTTTGCTGCTCCTGAGCTTTCCTAGATAAACCTTTCAGCAAAGGATAACAAGAGAAGGATTCAAATAGTAAATTGGAAAGTTGTTTAAAATGTTATGCGCTGTCTAAATCATGAATGTCTAATTATTACTTTACTATTTCTTTAAGCTTTGTTCTTCTATAATAGTGGGTAGAAAAAGAGGAATCTTTGGAAAAAGAAACAAATACACCAGTGTGAGCCACTTAGCTAAGAATGACCTTGATAATCTGAGGAGTCAAAATATAATTAATTTAAGAACTTACCTGATAAATGTATTTATTTCATGGTGGCGAGAGTCCACGAGCTGTTACATATGGGATATACATTTCTACTAGGAGGAGACAAAGTTTCTCAAACCTCAAAAGCCTATAATCCTCCCCCCCCCACCTCACACATACCTCAGTTTTACTAATAGCCAAGTGGTGAGGTGTTTAAAAGGAGTAAAAGCCAACAATGAGGAGCAGGAAAAGAGATGTACTTTAAACACAAAATAACCCCAAATGGGTGGGTCTCGTGGACTCTCGCCACCATGAAAGAAATTAATTTTTCAGGTAAGTTCTTACATAAAACATAATTTATGTAAGAACTTACCTGATAAATTCATTTCTTTCATATTAACAAGAGTCCATGAGCTAGTGACGTATGGGATATACATTCCTACCAGGAGGGGCAAAGTTTCCCAAACCTTAAAATGCCTATAAATACACCCCTCACCACACCCACAAATCAGTTTAACGAATAGCAAGAAGTGGGGGTGATAAGAAAAAGTGCGAAGCATATAAAATAAGGAATTGGAATAATTGTGCTTTTATACAAAAAAATCATAACCACCACAAAAAAGGGTGGGCCTCATGGACTCTTGTTAATATGAAAGAAATGAATTTATCAGGTAAGTTCTTACATAAATTATGTTTTCTTTCATGTAATTAACAAGAGTCCATGAGCTAGTGACGTATGGGATAATGACTACCCAAGATGTGGATCTTTCCACACAAGAGTCACTAGAGAGGGAGGGATAAAATAAAGACAGCCAATTCCTGCTGAAAATAATCCACACCCAAAATAAAGTTTAACAAAAACATAAGCAGAAGATTCAAACTGAAACCGCTGCCTGAAGAACTTTTCTACCAAAAACTGCTTCAGAAGAAGAAAATACATCAAAATGGTAGAATTTAGTAAAAGTATGCAAAGAAGACCAAGTTGCTGCTTTGCAGATCTGGTCAACCGAAGCTTCATTCCTAAACGCCCAGGAAGTAGATACTGACCTAGTAGAATGAGCTGTAATTCTTTGAGGCGGAGTTTTACCCGACTCAACATAGGCAAGATGAATTAAAGATTTCAACCAAGATGCCAAAGAAATGGCAGAAGCTTTCTGGCCTTTCCTAGAACCGGAAAAGATAACAAATAGACTAGAAGTCTTACGGAAAGATTTCGTAGCTTCAACATAATATTTCAAAGCTCTAACAACATCCAAAGAATGCAATGATTTCTCCTTAGAATTCTTAGGATTAGGACATAATGAAGGAACCACAATTTCTCTACTAATGTTGTTGGAATTCACAACTTTAGGTAAAAATTCAAAAGAAGTTCGCAACACCGCCTTATCCTGATGAAAAATCAGAAAAGGAGACTCACACGAAAGAGCAGATAATTCAGAAACTCTTCTAGCAGAAGAGATGGCCAAAAGGAACAAAACTTTCCAAGAAGTAATTTAATGTCCAATGAATGCATAGGTTCAAACGGAGGAGCTTGAAGAGCTCCCAGAACCAAATTCAAACTCCAAGGAGGAGAAATTGACTTAATGACAGGTTTTATACGTACCAAAGCTTGTACAAAACAATGAATATCAGGAAGAATAGCAATCTTTCTGTGAAAAAGAACAGAAAGAGCAGAGATTTGTCCTTTCAAAGAACTTGCGGACAAACCCTTATCCAAACCATCCTGAAGAAATTGTAAAATTCTCGGTATTCTAAAAGAATGCCAAGAAAAATGATGAGAAAGACACCATGAAATATAAGTCTTCCAGACTCTATAATATATCTCTCGAGATACAGATTTACGAGCCTGTAACATAGTATTAAACACGGAGTCAGAGAAACCTCTATGACCAAGAATCAAGCGTTCAATCTCCATACCTTTAAATTTAAGGATTTCAGATCCGGATGGAAAAAAGGACCTTGTGACAGAAGGTCTGGTCTTAACGGAAGAGTCCATGGCTGGCAAGATGCCATCCGGACAAGATCCGCATACCAAAACCTGTGAGGCCATGCCGGAGCTATTAGCAGAACAAACGAGCATTCCCTCAGAATCTTGGAGATTACTCTTGGAAGAAGAACTAGAGGCGGAAAGATATAGGCAGGATGATACTTCCAAGGAAGTGATAATGCATCCACTGCCTCCGCCTGAGGATCCCGGGATCTGGACAGATACCTGGGAAGTTTCTTGTTTAGATGAGAGGCCATCAGATCTATCTCTGGGAGCCCCCACAATTGAACAATCTGAAGAAATACCTCTGGGTGAAGAGACCATTCGCCCGATGCAACGTTTGGCGACTGAGATAATCCGCTTCCCAATTGTCTACACCTGGGATATGAACCGCAGAGATTAGACAGGAGCTGGATTCCGCCCAAACCAAAATTCGAGATACTTCTTTCATAGCCAGAGGACTGTGAGTCCCTCCTTGATGATTGATGTATGCCACAGTTGTGACATTGTCTGTCTGAAAACAAATGAACGATTCTCTCTTCAGAAGAGGCCAAAACTGAAGAGCTCTGAAAATTGCACGGAGTTCCAAAATATTGATTGGTAATCTCACCTCCTGAGATTCCCAAACTCCTTGTGCCGTCAGAGATCCCCACACAGCTCCCCAACCTGTGAGACTTGCATCTGTTGAAATTACAGTCCAGGTCGGAAGAACAAAAGAAGCCCCCTGAATTAAACGATGGTGATTTGTCCACCACGTTAGAGAGTGTCGAACAATCGGTTTTAAAGATATTAATTGAGATATCTTCGTGTAATCCCTGCACCATTGGTTCAGCATACAGAGCTGAAGAGGTCGCATGTGAAAACGAGCAAAGGGGATCGCGTCCGATGCAGCAGTCATAAGACCTAGAATTTCCATGCATAAGGCTACCGAAGGGAATGATTGTGACTGAAGGTTTCGACAAGCTGTAATCAATTTTAGACGTCTCGTGTCTGTTAAAGACAGAGTCATGGACACTGAATCTATCTGGAAACCCAGAAAGGTTACCCTTGTTTGAGGAATCAAAGAACTTTTTGGTAAATTGATCCTCCAACCATGATCTTGAAGAAACAACACAAGTCGATTCGTATGAGGACTCTGCTAAATGTAAAGACGGAGCAAGTACCAAGATATCGTCCAAATAAGGAAAATACCACAATACCCTGTTCTCTGATTACAGACAGAAGGGCACCGAGAATCTTTGTGAAAATTCTTGGAGCTGTAGCAAGGCCAAACGGTAGAGCCACAAATTGGTAATGCTTGTCTAGAAAAGAGAATCTCAGGAACTGATAATGATCTGGATGAATCGGAATATGCAGATATGCATCCTGTAAATCTATTGTGGACATATAATTCCCCTTGCTGAACAAAAGGCAATATAGTCCTTACAGTTACCATCTGAACGTTGGTATCCTTACATAACGATTCAATAATTTTAGATCCAGAACTGGTCTGAAGGAATTCTCCTTCTTTGGTACAATGAAGAGATTTGAATAAAACCCCATCCCCTGTTCCGGAACTGGAACTGGCATAAATTACTCCAGCCAACTCTAGATCTGAAACACAATTCAGAAATGCTTGAGCTTTCACTGGATTTACTGGGACATGGGAAAGAAAAAATCTCTTTGCAGGAGGTCTCATCTTGAAACCAATTCTGTACCCTTCTGAAACAATGTTCTGAATCCAAAGATTGTGAACAGATTTGATCCAAATTTCTTTGAAAAAACGTAACCTGCCCCCTACCAGCTGAACTGGAATGAGGGCCGTACCTTCATGTGAACTTAGAAGCAGGCTTTGCCTTTCTAGCAGGCTTGGATTTATTCCAGACTGGAGATGGTTTCCAAACTGAAACTGCTCCTGAGGACGAAGGATCAGGCTTTTGTTCTTTGTTGAAACGAAAGGAACGAAAACGATTGTTAGCCCTGTTTTTACCTTTAGATTTTTTATCCTGTGGTAAAAAAGTTCCTTTCCCACCAGTAACAGTTGAAATAATAGAATCCAACTGAGAACCAAATAATTTGTTTCCCTGGAAAGAAATGGAAAGTAGAGTTGATTTAGAAGCCATATCAGCATTCCAAGTCTTAAGCCATAAAGCTCTTCTGGCTAAGATAGCCAGAGACATAAATCTAACATCAACTCTAATAATATCAAAAATGGCATCACAGATGAAATTATTAGCATGCTGGAGAAGAATAATAATATCATGAGAATCACGATTTGTTACTTGTTGCGCTAGAGTTTCCAACCAAAAAGTTGAAGCTGCAGCAACATCAGCAATGATATAGCAGGTCTAAGAAGATTACCTGAACATAGATAAGCTTTTCTTAGAAAAGATTCAATTTTTCTATCTAAAGGATCCTTAAACGAGGTACCATCTGACGTAGGAATGGTAGTACGTTTAGCAAGGGTAGAAATAGCCCCATCAACTTTAGGGATTTTGTCCCAAAATTCTAACCTGTCAGGCGGAACAGGATATAATTGCTTAAAACGTTTAGAAGGAGTAAATGAATTACCCAATTTATCCCATTCCTTAGCAATTACTGCAGAAATAGCATTAGGAACAGGAAAGACTTCTGGAATAACCGCAGGAGCTTTAAAAACCTTATCCAAACGTATAGAATTAGTATCAAGAGGACTAGAATCCTCTATTTCTAAAGCAATTAGTACTTCTTAAAGTAAAGAGCGAATAAATTCCATCTTAAATAAATATGAAGATTTATCAGCATCAATCTCTGAGACAGAAACCTCTGAACTAGAAGAGTCCAAAGAATCAGAATGATGGTGTTCATTTAAAAATTCATCTGTAGAGAGAGAAGATTTAAAAGACTTTTTACGTTTACTAGAAGGAGAAATAACAGACAAAGCCTTCTTTATGGATTCAGAAACAAAATCTCTTATGTTATCAGGAACATTCTGCACCTTAGATGTTGAGGGAACTGCAACAGGCAATGGTACATCACTAAAGGAAATATTATCTGCTTTAACAAGTTTGTCATGACAATTAATACAAACAACAGCTGGAGAAATAGCTACCAAAAGTTTACAGCAGATACACTTAGCTTTGGTAGATCCAGCAGGCAGTGGTTTTCCTGTAGTATCTTCTGGCTCAGATGCAACGTGAGACATCTTGCAATATGTAAGAGAAAAAACAACATATAAAGCAAAATAAATCAAATTCCTTATAAGACAGTTTCAGGAATGGGAAAAAAATGCCAAACATCAAGCTTCTAGCAACCAGAAGCAAATGAAAATGAGACTGAAATAATGTGGAGACAAAAGCGACTCCCATATTTTTTGGCGCCAAATAAGACGCCCACATTATTTTGGCGCCTAAATGCTTTTGGCGCCAAAAATGACGCCACATCCGGAACGCCGACATTTTTGGCGCAAAATAACGTCAAAAAATGACGCAACTTCCGGCGACACGTATGACGCCGGAAACGGAAATGAATTTTTGCGCCCAAAAAAAATCCGCGCCAAAAATGACGCAATAAAATGAAGCATTTTCAGCCCCCGCGAGCCTAACAGCCCACAGGGAAAAAAGTCAAATTTTTGAGGTAAGACAAAATATGATAATTTAAAGCATAATCCCAAATATGAAACTGACTGTCTGGAAATAAGGAAAGTTGAACATTCTGAGTCAAGGCAAATAAATGTTTGAATACATATATTTAGAACTTTATAAATAAAGTGCCCAACCATAGCTTAGAGTGTCACAGAAAATAAGACTTACTTACCCCAGGACACTCATCTACATGTTTGTAGAAAGCCAAACCAGTACTGAAACGAGAATCAGTAGAGGAAATGGTAAATATAAGAGTATATCGTCGATCTGAAAAGGGAGGTAAGAGATGAATCTCTACGACCGATAACAGAGAACCTTATGAAATAGACCCCGTAGAAGGAGATCACTGCATTCAATAGGGCAATACTCTCCTCACATCCCTCTGACATTCACTGCACGCTGAGAGGAAAACCGGGCTCCAACTTGCTGCGGAGCGCATATCAACGTAGAATCTAGCACAAACTTACTTCACCACCTCCCTTGGAGGCAAAGTTTGTAAAACTGATTTGTGGGTGTGGTGAGGGTTGTATTTATAGGCATTTTAAGGTTTGGGAAACTTTGCCCCTCCTGGTAGGAATGTATATCCCATACGTCACTAGCTCATGGACTCTTGTTAATTACATGAAAGAAATTATGTTTTCTTTCATATAGGTGGCGAGAGTCCACAAGCTGTTACATATAGGATATAATACCCCAGATGTGGAAGTTCACGAGTAACAAGAAAGGGAGGTATAAAATAAAAACAGCTTTTTTTGCTGAGAAATTAAACCCCAAAAAATGTCTTATGACAAAACTCAAAATATAGGCACATTTATCAAACAGACAACTGCCTGAAGGACCTTTCTTCCAAAAGCTGCTTGTGATGAGGCAAAAAATCAAAATGGTAAAATTTAGTAAAGGTATTCAGAGAAGACCAAGTGGTTGCTTTGCAAATTTGATTAACTGAAGCCTCATTCTTGAAATCCCAAGATGTGGCAGCCAATCTAATAGAATGAGGTGGGGGCTGGCCAGCTCAAAATAAGTCTTGTTTTCAACCAAAAGGCTAAAGAAATAGCAGAGGCCTTCTGGCCTTTCTTAGGACCAGAAAACAGAACAGAGACTAGAAGTTTGTCTGAAATCCTTAGTAGCATCAACATAATATTTTAGTGCTCTAACAACATACAAAGAATGCAAGGATTTTTCAGTAGCATTTTTTTGGATCAGGACACAAGGAAAGAACGATACGTTCCCTAAAAATGTTTTAAGAGTTAATAACTTTAGGCAAAAATGTTAAAGTACTCCGCAAAACAGCTTTATCCTGATTGAAAATCAGATAAGGAGACTCACAAGAGAGCAGACAATTCAGAAACTCTTCTAGCACAAGCGATAGCCAAAAGAAACAACACTATCCAAGAAAGTAGTTTAATTTCCAATGTATGCATAGGTTCAACAGGAGGAGCCTGTAACACTTTTAATACTAGGTTAAGACTCCAAGGAAGAGACATAGGCCTAATAACAGGTTTTATTTGGGTTAAAGCCTGGACAAAACAATGAACATCAGGAAGATTAGCCATTCTCCTATGAAACAATACAGAAAGGGCAGATATTTCGCCTTTCAGAGAACTGGCAGATAAACCTTTAGCTAAACCATTCTGTAGAAATTGAAGAATCCTAGGAACAGAATGACAGGAATAATCATGGGTAGTACACCACGAAATGCAAGTTTTTCAAACTTTGTGATAGATCTTTCTAGAAATAGCTTTGCGGGCCTGAATCATAGCATTAATCACAGAGTCAGAGAATCCTCTATGATTGAACTAAGCGTTCAATTTCCATGCCATTAAGTTCATAAACATTAGATCTTGAGGGAAGAAGGGACCTTGAGACAGAAGGTCTGCCTTTAGAGGAAGCAAATGGACATTCTAACCAGATCTGCATACTAAATCCTGTGAGACCACTCTAGAGCTACTAGTATTACAAACAACTGTTCCATTTTGATTTTTGAAATCACTCTGAGAAGCAGGACCAGAGTGGGGGGGGGGGGGGTGATATATAACCAGGGAAATGCTAGAGCATCCAACACCTCTGTTTGAGGATCCCTGGCACAAGGTACCTGGGAAGTTTGTTGTTCAAACAAGAGGCCATCAGATTTATTTCTGGTAGGCCCCATATTTGTACAATCCGATAGAACAAATCTCAATGGAGAGACCCCTCTCCCGGATGTAGGGATGACTGAGGTAATCTGCTCCCAGTTGTCTATACCTGGGATGTGAATCGCAGTAATGAGGCAAGAATTGGTTTCCGCCCAAGAAAGGATTCGAGATACCGCTATCATGGCTAGGGAACTTGATGATTGACATAGGCCACTGTTGTGATATTGTCTGTATGAAATCAGAGATGAGGCTCTTTCTTCAATAGGGGCCAAGCCTAAAGGGCCCTGAAAATAACATGTAGTTTCAAGATATTTATAGGTAACCTCACCTCTCTAGGGTTCCAAACTCCTTGTGCTGTCAGAGACCCATACCCGTGAGACTTGCATCTGTGATGATCACAGACCAGGTAGAATGAGCAAAGTAATCCCCCTGAAGAATGGAGTGGTGATTTAAACACCAAGTCAGAGAAAGGTGCATATTGGGATCTAAGAATATCAGTTGTGACATTTGATTATAATCCTTGCACCACTGGTGTAGCCTACAAATTTGGAGAGGTCTCATATGAATACAAGCAAAGGGGATCGCGTCCGATGCTGCATTCATGAGCCCTAGTACTGCCATACATACATATAGCCACTGAAGGTAATGAGACTAATGGTTTACACAAGCTGAGACCAGTTTTATTCTTCTCTTTTCTGTTAAGGAAAGAGTCATGGACACTGAATTTATCTGGAAACTTAAAAAGGTTACTTTAGCAGAAAAGGAACTCTTTGATAAATTAATCCTCCAACCATGTCTTTAGCAGAATCTCACATGAATCAACTGTTGTCATTTCTTCAAAGGAAAAGATTGAGCTAGTACCAAGATATCGTCCAAATAAGGAAACACTGCAATACCCTGCGCTCTGATTACAGATAGGGCACCTTGAACCTTTGAAAATGTTCTTGGAGCTGTTGCTAGGCCAAATGGGAGAGCAACAAACTGGTAATGCTTTTCCAGAAAAGAGAACCTCAGAAACTGATAATGATCTGGGTGGATTAGGATGTGAAGGTAAGCACCCTGTAAATCAATTGTGGACATAAAGTGACCTTGCTGAACAAAAGTCAGAATAGTCTAAATAGTTTCAATTTTGAAAGTTGGAATTCTTTCAAACTTGTTTAGAGTTTTCAGATCCAGAATCGGTCTAAAAGAATTTTCTTTTTTCGGGAAAATTTGAATAAAAACATCCTTTCTTCCTGTAAAGGACTGGAATAATTACTCCTATATTTTCCAGGTTTGAAGCAGACTTCAGAAAAGCTCAGGCCTTTATAGGGTGTTTTGGAATATGGGCAATAATAAAATCTCCCCATGGGAGATAGAATTTTTAGTTCATTTCAATATCTCTGAGTAATGATGTTCTGAATCCAGAGAATTTGGACAGATTCTAACTAAAATTCTTGAAAAAGTTTTAATCTGCCCCCCATCAGAAGTACTGGATTGGGGGCTGTACCTTTATGAGGTCATAGAGGCTGGATTAAGTTTCTTATATCTTATTCCAATTTGAAGATGGTCTCCAGGCTGAGCCAGGGGTTTTAGGGGAGGGGGCAATTTTCGGTTGTGACGCAAGGAACAAAAACTGTTGGAAGCCTTAAATTTCCCCTTAGACTTTTTGTCTTGAGGAAAGAACACTCCCATACCTCCAGTAATAGTAGAAATAATAGAATCCAGTTGAGATCCAAATAGATATTTTCCTTGAAAAGAAAGAGATAGTAATCTGGTCTTATATACCATATAAGCATTCCACGATTTAAGCAATAAAGCTCTTCTGGTAAGAATAGCTAAAGACATAGTGTTAATGTTGATTTTCATGATATCAAACATTGCAACACAAAATTATTTGCATATAAATTCAGAATGCTGGAACATTCAGGGTCAGAAGATAACTGCTGAGCAAGACTGGGTAACTAGAAAGTAGAGGCAGCAGCTATGTCAGCAATATATATGGCTAATCTAAGAATATACCGAGTATGTAAATATGCCCTTCTTAGATAAGATTCAAGTTTTCTATCTAAAGGGTCTTTAAAAGAAGCAATATCTTCCAAAGAAATAGTCATTCCTTTAGATAGAGAGAAATGGCCCCATCAACTTTGATGTTTCCCACAGTTCTAAATTAGCATTAGGTAGAGTATATAATTTTTTAAACCTTGAGGAAGGGTTAAAAAAGGTACTAGGTTTAGACCATTCTTTAGAAATCACATCAGAGATAGCGTCAAGGATGGGGAAAATCTCTGGGAGATTGACAACAGTTTTATACACTGAACGATTACAGGGTTTATCATCAGAAGGTTTAACTTCTTCAATCCCTTAAGTGACTAAAACTAATTTTAAAAGAGAATTGATATGTTCAATTTTAAATAAAAAACAGAATTTATGTTTACCTGATAAATTTCTTTCTCCTACGGTGTATCCGGTCCACGGCTTCATCCTTACTTGTGGGATATTCTCTTCCCCTACAGGAAGTGGCAAAGAGAGCACACAGCAGAGCTGTCCATATAGCTCCGCTCAGGCTCCGCCCCCCCCAGTCATTCGACCGACGGTTAGGAGAAAAAGGAGAACCATAAGGTGCAGTCAGTGGTGACTGTAGTTTACAAAAAAAAAATTTAAACCTGACCAAAATGCCAGGGCGGGCCGTGGACCGGATACACCGTAGGAGAAAGAAATTTATCAGGTAAACATAAATTCTGTTTTCTCCTACATTGGTGTATCCGGTCCACGGCTTCATCCTTACTTGTGGGAACCAATACCAAAGCTTTAGGACACGGATGAAGGGAGGGAACAAGTCAGGTAACCTAAACGGAAGGCACCACTGCTTGCAAAACCTTTCTCCCAAAAATAGCCTCAGAAGAAGCAAAAGTAATGAATTTGTAAAATTTGGCAAACGTATGCAGTGAAGACCAAGTCGCTGCCTTACAAATCTGTTCAACAGAAGCCTCATTCTTGGAAGCCCATGTGGAAGCCACAGCTCTAGTAGAGTGAGCTGTAATTCGTTCAGGAGGCTGCCTTCCAGCAGTCTCATAAGCCAACCGGATGATGCTTTTCAGCCAGAAAGACAGAGAGGTCGCAGTCGCCTTTTGACTTCTCCTCTTGCCAGAATAGACGACAAAGAAGGACGATGTTTGTCTGAAGTCTTTAGTTGCTTTTAGATAAAACTTTAAAGCATGAACCCCATCAAGATGGTGTAACAGACGTTCCTTGTTAGAAACTGGATTAGGACACAGAGAAGGAACAACTATTTCCTGGTTGATATTCTTATTGGAAACCACTTTTGGAAGAAAACCAGGTTTGGTACGTAAAACGACCTTATCTGTATGAAACACCAGATAGGGTGAATTACACTGAAAAGCAGACAATTCAGAAACTCTTCTAGCAGAAGAAATAGCTACAAAAAAACAAAACTTTCCAAGATAGTAACTTAATATCTATGGAATGTAGAGGTTCAAACGAAACCCCTTGAAGAACTGAAATAACTAAATTTAGACTCCATGGAGGAGCCACAGGTCTGTAGACAGGCTTGATTCTGACTAAAGCCTGTACAAACCCTGAATATCTGGCATGGCTGCCAGACGCTTGTGTAACCAAACAGACAGAGCAGATATCTGTCCCTTAAAAGAACTAGCTGACAGATCTTTCTCCAATCCTTCTTGGAGAAAAGATAGTATCCTTGGAATCCTAATCTTACTCCATGAGTAACCCTTGGATTCGCACCAGCAAAGATATTTCCGCCATATCTTATGGTAAATTTTCCTGGTGACAGGCTTTCTAGCCTGGATCAGAGTATCTATAACTGATTCCGAAACCCCACGTTTAGCTAGAATCAAGCGTTCAATCTCCAAGCAGTCAGTTGCAGAGAAACTAGGTTTGGATGTTCGAATCGACCTTGAATTAGAAGGTCCTGCCTCAAAGGCAGCTTCCATGGTGGAACCGATGACATATTCACCAGGTCTGCATACCAAGTCCTGCGTGGCCACGCAGGAGCTATTAGAATTACCGAAGCCTTCTCCTGCTTGATCCTGGCTACTAGCCGGGGGAGAAGGGGAAACGGTGGAAAGACATAAGCTAGATTGAACGACCAATGCGCTACTAAGGTATCTACCAATGTCGCCTTGGGATCCCTGGACCTGGACCCGTAACGTGTAACTTTGAAGTTCTGACGTGACGCCATCAGATCCAGATCTGTAATGCCCCATAGCTGGGTCAGCTGAGCAAAAAAAACCTCCGGGTGGAGTTCCCACTCCCCCGGATGGAAAGTCTGAAGACTCAGATAATCCGCTTCCCAGTTGTCCACTCCTGGGATGTGAATTGCTGATAGATGGCAGGAGTGATCCTCTGCCCATTTGATGATCTTGGATACCTCCCTCATCGCCAGGGAACTCTTTGTTCCCCCCTGATGATTGATGTACGCAACAGTTGTCAAGTTGTCCGACTGAAAACTGATGAAATTTGGCCATCCGCTAGTTGAGGCCATGCCTGGAGCGCATTGAATATCGCTCTCAATTCCAAAATGTTTATCGGGAGAAGAAATTCTTCCCGAGACCATAGACCCTGAACCTTCAGGGACTTCCAGACCGCGCCCCCAGCCTAAGAGGCCTGGCATCGGTCGTGACAATGATCGACTTCGGTCTTCGGAAACTCATTCCCTGAGACAGGTGATCCTGAGACAACCACCAGAGGAGTGAGTCTCTGGTTTGCTGGTCCATCTGAATCTGGGGAGAAAAATCTGCATAATCCCCATTCCACTGTTTGAGCATGCACAGTTGCAATGGTCTTAAATGAATTAGAGCAAAAGGAACCACGTCCATTGCCGCAACCATTAGTCCTGTTACCTCCATGCACTGAGCTATGGAGGGTTGAGGAATGGATTGAAGAACTCGACAAGTGTTCAAAAGTTTTAGTTTCCTGACCTCTGTCAGAAAGATTTTCATTTCTACCGAGTCTATTATTGTTCCCAGGAAGGGAACCCTTGTGAACGGGGACAGAGAACTTTTTTCTATGTTCACCTTCCACCCGTGAGACCTTAGAAAGGCTAGAACAATGTCCGTATGAGCCCTTGCTTTGTGAAAAGACGACGCCTGTATTAAATGTCATCTAGTTAAGGTGCTACTGCAATGCCCCTTGGCCTTAGCACCGCTAGAAGGGACCCTAGCACCTTTGTGAAAATTCTCGGAGCAGTGGCCAATCCGAAGGGAAGAGCCACGAACTGGTAATCCGAATGGTTTCCATTTGGAATGATGGAACTCTGAGTAATTGGTCTAGGATCTTTAAATCCAGAATTGGCCTGAAAGTTCCTTCCTTTTTGGGAACTACAAACAGGTTTGAGTAAAATCCCAGTCCTTGTTCTGCTGTTGGAACTGGGTTTATCACTCCCATTTTTAAAAGGTACTCTACGCAATGTAAGAATGCCTGTCTCTCTATCTGGTCTAAAGATAAGCGAGACAAGTGGAACCTTCCCCTTGGAGGAAGGTCCTTGAATTCTAGAAGATACCCCTGAGAGACAATTTCTAGTGCCCAGGGGTCTGGAACATCTCTTGCCCAGGCCTGAGCAAAGAGAGAAAATCTGCCCCCTACTAGATCCGGTCCCGGATCGGGGGCTACCCCTTCATGCTGTCTTGGTAGCAGCAGCAGGTCTTTTGGCCTGTTTACCCTTGTTCCAGCCTTGCAATGGTTTCCATGCTGGTTTGGGCTGGGGTGCGTTACCCTCTTGCCTAGTGGCTGTAGAGGTAGAAGCCGGTCCGTTCCTGAAATTGCGAAAGGAACGAAAATTAGACTTATTTTTAACTTTGAAAGGTCTATCCTGTGGAAGGGCATGGCCCTTTCCCCCAGTGATATCTGAAATAATTTCTTTCAACTCTGGCCCGAATAGGGTCTTACCTTGAAAGGAATATTAAACAATTTTGTTTTGGACGACACATCCGCCGACCACGATTTTAGTCAAAGCGCTCTACGCGCCACTATTGCAAAACCAGAATTTTTCGCCGCTAATTTAGCTAATTGAAAAGCGGCATCTGTAATGAAAGAATTAGCCAACTTCAGGGCGTGAATTCTATCCATGACTTCATCCTAAGACGTCTCCTTCTGGAGCGAGTTTTCTAATTCCTCAAACCAAAAAGCAGCTGCAGTGGTTACAGGAATAATGCAAGAAATTGGTTGAAGAAGAAAACCTTGTTGAACAAAAATTTTCTTAAATAAACCTTCTAATTTTTTATCCATAGGATCTTTGAAAGCGCCACTGTCTTCTATTGGTATAGTTGTGCGCTTAGCTAGCTTTGAAACTGCCCCCTCTACCTTAGGGACCGTCTGCCATGCGTCCCTTCCGGGGTCAACAATGGGGAACATTTTCTTAAATATAGGAGGGGGAACAAAAGGTACACCTGGTTTCTCCCACTCCTTATTCACTATATCCGCCACCCTCTTAGGTATCAGAAACGCATCAGTGTGTACTGGGACCTCTAAGAATTTATCCATTTTACACAATTTTTCTGGGACCACCAAAGGGTCACAATCATCAAGAGTAGCCAGGACCTCCTTAAGTAGAGCGCGGAGGTGTTCTAGCTTAAATTTAAATGCTATGGTATCAGGCTCTGCCTGCTGAGAAACTTTTCCTGTGTCAGAAATTTCTCCCTCAGACAAGCCCTCCCTCACCGCCAAGTCAGATTGATGTGAGGGCACTACAGATAAATTATCCTCTGCGTCTACTTGCTCATTTTCTGTATTTAAAAACTGAGCAATCACGCTTCCTAGGAAAGCTGGCAGTTTGGATAAAAATGCTGCGATAGAATTATCCATTACTGCTGCTAACTGTTGCATAGTAATCGCAATTGGTGCGCTAGATGTACTGGGCATCGCCTGCGCGGGCATAGCTGGTGTTGACACAGAAGGAGAGGAAAGCAAGCTATTTTCACTACCTTCAGCTAAAGAATCATCTTGGGCTATATTTTTAAGTGTGATTGTACTGTCCTTAAGCTGTTTGGACGCTATGGCACACTTCACACATAAATTTAATGGGGGAACCACCTTGGCCTTTGGACATACAGAACATAGGCTATCTGAAGACTCAGACATGTTTAACAGACTTAAACAGAACTATAATGCAATAAAATTATTTTTGACAAAAACGTTACTGTCTCTTTAAATAATAAAAAAACACACTTTTTTACTGAAATATGAAAAAACCATGAAATAAACATCCGATTTTAATGAAATTTTCACCACAGAGTCTTAATGCTTTGAAAAGATTGCACACAAATTTTCAGATCAATTAACCCCTTAATGCACACTTTTTTACTGAAACGTCAAAAAAACCATGAAATAAACATCCGATTTTAATGAAATTTTCACCACAGAGTCTTAATGCTTTGAAAAGATTGCACACAAATTTTCAGATCAATTAACCCCTTAATGCCCAAACCGGAGTTAATAACAGTTATTAACCAGTTAACACACTACAGTACTAGCCACAGATTTCACTGTAGCCTTTTACCTTCATTAGGGATTATTTTAGCAGGAAATAAGCCTCCCTGGAGTCTTTTATGATGCCTCTTGACTCCCCACATGAAGCTGCATGGACTGCCTAGGCAAAAACATCTGCACAATTTAGGCCTAAAAATTAGGCCTCCTCCCTCTTCATTCTAGAGTGGAGGGGCCTTTCTGACTAGATTTAGGTGTCCAAATAAGTGCCAGGCCGAAATTAAACCCCAAAAGTGTTTTAAAGTCTGAAAAAACACCTTATTTATAGTGAAAAACATGCTAAAAAGCAATCGATTTTAAAGCCCACAATAGTGTCAACCAGCATAGAGCCCTAAATATAAGCCATCATTTTATACAGAGTCTATTAGAAAAAAATGGCTCACCAATCCCAGAGGGAATTTCTGACAGTCTTCTAGCATTACATGGTCTTGTTAGAAAAATGACTGATCATACCTGAAGCAGTTA
The DNA here is from genome assembly GCF_027579735.1 of Bombina bombina. Classification (NCBI taxonomy): domain Eukaryota; kingdom Metazoa; phylum Chordata; class Amphibia; order Anura; family Bombinatoridae; genus Bombina; species Bombina bombina. The sequence goes on along the minus strand of NC_069503.1, from coordinate 617,849,428 downwards.
AGCCTGCAAACTGTTCCCCCCAACTGATGTTCTCTGGTTAACAGTCCTGCGTGGGAACAGCAATGGATTTTAGTTACTGGTGCTAAAATCATATTCCTCTTAGCAGAAATCTTCATCACTTTCTGCTGTAGAGTAAATGGTACAAACCGGCACTATTTTAAAATAACAAACTCTTGATAGAAGAAATAAAAAACTACAACTAACACCACATACTCTTTACCACCCCCGTGGAGATGCTACTTGTTCAGAGCGGCAAAGAGAATGACTGGGGGGGCGGAGCCTGAGGGGAGCTATATGGACAGCTCTGCTGTGTGCTCTCTTTGCCACTTCCTGTAGGGGAAGAGAATATCCCACAAGTAAGGATGAAGCCGTGGACCGGATACACCAATGTAGGAGAAAGGAAAAATAATCAGGTTCTGTGTCTGATGAGGGATCCTCAGAATCAGAGGTATCCTCATCATTAGAAGAAACTTCAGTATTTTGTTGATCACTACATATATTACTAGTAGAAGGTAATACTAGAACTGTCCTTTTCCGTTTATTTGAAGGCAGCAGTGCAGTCAGGGCCTTCTCAAGGGCGGTAGCAATACATTTTTTCATTACTGGGGGTACACCATCTGTAAAGAAGAAACAGTAGGTGCATTTGTACACATAGAAACATTATTAGATTGATCGGTATTAGAATTTTTTTTAAACATGAGCCACAAATGAGCTGAAGAAGCTACTTCAGTTGCTTTACAGTAAGCACATTTAACTTTGGTAGAAAGGTGTTCAGGAGGCTCAGTTCCTATTACAACGTCAGGGACAGGATAGTGTTGCTTCATTATGGCAAAAAGAAAATTATGCAAAAAAAAATACAATAATAATTCCCTTATAAAAACTAAATTTATGCTTACCTGATAAATTACTTTCTTTTACGATATGACGAGTCCACGGATTTCATCCTTACTTGTGGGATATTAACCTCCTGCTAACAGGAAGTGGCAAAGAGCACCACAGCATAACTGTATATATAGCCCCTCCCCTTCCCTTCCACCCTCAGTCATTCGGCCGAAGGTATAGGAAGAGAAAAAGGAAAGGCTAAAAGGTGCAGAGGTGACTGAAGTTTACAAAAAATATAAAGAAAAACTGTCTTAAAAAGAACAGGGTGGGCAGTGGACTCGTCATATCGTAAAAGAAAGTAATTTATCAGGTAAGCATAAATTTAGTTTTCTTTTACAAAGATATGATGAGTCCACGGATTTCATCCTTACTTGTGGGAAACCAATACCAAAGCAATAGGACACGGATGAAAGGGAGGGACAAGACAGGAACCAAAACGGAAGGCACCACTGCTTGAAGAACCTTTCTCCAAAAGATAGCCTCAGAAGAAGCAAAAGTAACAAATTTGTAAAATTTGGAAAAAGTGTGAAGGGACGACCAAGTCGCAGCCTTACAAATCTGTTCCACAGATGCATCGTTTTTAAAAGCCCATGTGGAAGCCACAGCCCTAGTAGAATGAGCCGTAATTCTTTCAGGAGGCTGCTGTCCAGCAGTCTCATATGCCAGGCGGATGATACTTTTCAGCCAAAAAGAAAGAGAGGTAGCCGTAGCTTTCTGACCCCTACGCTTTCCAGAATAAACAATGAATAATGAAGATGATTGACGGAAATCTTTAGTTGCCTGTAAGTAAAACTTTAAGGCACGGACCACGTCCAAGTTATGTAACAGATGCTCCTTCTTAGAAGAAGGATTAGGACACAAGGAAGGAACAACAATTTCCTGATTAATATTCTTATTCGAAACAACCTTAGGAAGAAACCCAGGTTTGGTACGTAAAACTACCTTATCAGAATGAAATATGAGATAAGGCGAATCACACTGTAATGCTAAAAGCTCAGAAACTCTTCGAGCAGAAGAAATAGCAACCAAAAACAGAACTTTCCAAGATAATAGTTTAATATCTATGGAATGCACAGGTTCAAACGGAACCCCTTGCAGAACTCAAAGAACTAAATTCAAACTCCAGGGAGGAGTAATAGGTCTAAATACAGGCTTAATTCTAGATAGAGCCTGACAAAAAGACTGAACATCTGATACATTTCCCAAACGTTTGTGAAACAGAATTGACAAAGCTGAAATTTGTCCCTTTAAGGAACTTGCTTTCTCCAATCCTTCTTGGAGAAAAGACAAAATCCTAGGAATCCTAACTTTACTCCATGAGTAACCCTTGGATTCACACCAATAAAGATATTTACGCCATAGCTTATGATAGATCTTTCTAGTGACAGGCTTTCTAGCCTGTATCAAAGTATTGATAACTGAATCAGAGAATCCTTGCTTCGATAAAATCAAGCATTCAATCTCCACGCAGAAAGTTGCAGAGAAATTAGATTTGGATGTTGGAAAGGACCTTGAATTAGAAGGTCCTGTCTCAACGGAAGTTTCCACGGTGGCAGAGAAGACATGTCCACTAGATCCGCATACCAAGTCCTGGCGTGGCCACGCAGGCGCTATCAGGATCAATGACGCGCTCTCCTGTTTGATTCGAGCAATCACGCGTGGGAGGAGAGGAAACGGCGGAAACACATAAGCTAGGCTGAACAACCAAGGTACTGCCAAGGCATCTATCAGTTCGGCCTGAGGATCCCTTGACCGGGATCCGTATCTTGGAAGCTTGGCATTCTGACAAGATGCCATCAAATTCCGGTCTGCCCCATCTGAGAATCAATGAGGCAAATACCTCCGGGTGAAGTTCCCACTCCCCCGGATGAAAAGTCTGCCGACTTAGAAAATCTGCTTCCCAGTTCTCTACCCCTGGGATGTAGATCGCTGACAGATGACAAGAGTGGGCCTCTGCCTAACTGATTATCTTGGATACTCCTATCATCGCTAAGGAACTCCTTGTTCCCCCCTGATGATTGACATATGCCACAGTCGTTATGTTGTCCGACTGGAATCTGATGAATTTGGCCGAAGCCAACTGAGGCCACGCCTGAAGCGCATTGAATATTGCTCTCAGTTCCAGAATATTGATTGGAAGTAGATACTCCACCTGAGTCCAAACACCCTGAGCCTTCAGGGAGTTCCAAACTGCATCCCAGCCCAGAAGGCTGGCATCTGTTGTCACTATCACCCACGAGGGTCTGCGGAAACAAGTCCCCTGGGACAGATGATCTGGCGACAACCACCAAAGAAGAGAGTTTCTGGTCTCTTGATCCAGAATTATCTTTGGAGATAAATCCTCATAATCCCCATTCCACTGACCGAGCATGCACAGTTGCAGTGGTCTGAGATGAAAGCGAGCAAACGGAACGATGTCCATTGCCGCTACCATTAATCCGATTACCTCCATACACTGAGCCACTGATGGCCAAGGAATGGACAGAAGTGCTCGGCAAGTATTCAAAATCTTTGATTTTCTGACCTCTGTCAGAAATACTTTCATGGATACCGAGTCTATCAGAGTTCCCAAGAAAGGAACCCTTGTCTGTGGAACAAGTGAACTCTTTATGTTCACCTTCCAGCCGTGAGTTCTCAGAAAAGACAACACTGTGTCTGTGTGAGATTTTGTCAAATGATATGTTGACGCCTGAATCAGAATATCGTCCAGATAAGGCGCCACCGCTATCCCTTGCGGTCTGAGAACCGCCAAAAGAGACCCTAGAAACTTTGTGAAGATTCTGGGTGCTGTGGCCAACCTGAAAGGAAGAGCCACGAACTAATAATGTTTGTCCAAGAAGGCAAACCTTAGAAATTTGTTTAGACACTTGAGGTCCAAAATGGGTCTGAACGTTCCCTCTTCTTTGGGGACCACAAATAGGTTTGAGTAAAACCCCTGTCCATGTTCCAATTTTGGAACAGGACAGATTAATCCCATAGTAAAAAGGTATTTTACACAGCGTAAGAACGCCTCTCTCTTTATCTGGTTTGCAGATAATTTTGAAAGATGAAATCTCCCTCTTGGGAGAAAATCCTTGAATTCCAATTGATAACCGTGGGTCACTATTTCTAGTGCCCAGGAATCCTGAACATCTCTTGCCCAAGCCTGAGCAAAGAAAGTCTGCCCCCTACTAGATCCGGTCCCGGATCGGGGGCCACATCATGCTGTCTTAGGACCAGCAGTGGATTTTTTGGATTGTTTACCCTTATTCCAGTTCTGATTGGGTCTCCAGACTGACTTAGATTGGAAAAATTCCCTTCCTGCTTTGTGGAAGAAGAAGCGGGGGTCCTCCTTTAAAGTTCCGAAAGGAACGAAAATTATTCTGTTTACCCCTTATTTTAACCGAACTATCCTGTGGTAGGGCATGGCCCTTACCTCCTGTAATATCAGAAATGATCTCCTTCAATTCTGGCCCAAAAAGGATCTTACCTATAAAGGGAATAGCTAAAAGCTTATGTTTTGATGACACATCAGCAGACCAAGATTTGAGCCACAATGCTCTACGTGCTAAAATAGCAAATCCTGCATTTTTTGCCACTAATTTAGCAATTTGAAAAGCGGCATCAGTAATAAAATAATTAGCTAGCTTAAGAGCCTTAATTCTATCTAGAATGTCATCTAATGGATTCTCAACCTTAAGAGACTCTTCTAGAGCCTCAAACCAAAAAGCGGCTGCAGTAGTTACTGGAACAAAGCAAGCCGTAGGTTGTAAAAGAAATCCCTGATTAACAAATCATTTATTTAGTAGACCCTCTAATTTCTTATCCAGGGAGAGTCCACGATTTCAGGTAGCCGCCTTACACATCTGATCCATAGAGGCTTCGTTCTTAAAGGCCCAGGAAGAAGCTACTGCTCTAGTGGAATGAGCCGTAATCCTCTCAGGAGGCTGTTGTCCCGCTGTCTCATAAGCTAGGCGGATGACACTCCTCAACCAGAAAGACAGGGAAGACATAGTGGCCTTCTGACCCCTATGTTTACCTGCATACATGACAAACAAAGATGAAGATTGTCTGAACTCCATAGTAGCCTGAAGATAAAACTTCAAGGCACGAACCACATCTAAATTGTGGTGCCAACGTTACTTCACTGAAGAAGGATTGGGTCACACGGAATAAACAACAATCTCCTGATTAATGTTACGATCTGACACCACCTTAGGAAGGAAACTTAGTACGTAAAACTGCCATATCGAGGTGAAAAACATGGATGGGAGGTCACCTTGCAAGACAGAAATCTCTGAGACTCTGCGAGCAGAGGCAATAGCCAACAGAAACAGAACCTTCCAGGATAACGGTTTAATGTCAACATTATGTATTGGCTCAAACGGAGCCTGCTGCAACACACGAAGAACAAGGTTGAGACTCCAAGGCGGAGCCACCCTTCTAAACACAGGACTGATCCTAGTCAGGGCCTTAACAAAGGCCTGCACATTCGGAAGCATCAGCCAATCTTGTGTGCAGCAACAGCAACAGGGCCGATATCTGTCCCTTCAGGGAACTAGCAAATAGACCCTTCTCCAGTCCATCCTAGGGAAAAGATAAAATTCTGAAAACCTTAACCTTATGCCAAGAAAATCACACTCTTCACACCAGTGCAGATAAGTCAACTACACCTTATGGTAGATGCGTCGAGCAACTGGTTTACGAGCTTGAATCAAAGTGTCAATATCACTTTTAGAGAAACCTCTCTTGGCTAAAACTAAGCGTTCAATCTCCACGCAGTCAGCTTCAGAGAATCTAGATTTTGATGTAGGCAGGGACCCTGTAGTAGCAGGTCCCTGTGACAGGGTAACCTCCATGGAGTAGATGAGGACATCCCCACTAGATCCATGAACCAAGTCCTTCGTGGCCAGGATGGAGCAATTAGAATCACCAACGCTTGTTCCTGTTTGATCCGAGCCACCACACGGGGGAGAAGAGGTAATGGAGGAAATAGATATATGAGTCTGAACCGCCAGAAAACCGCTAGAGCACCTATTAGTTCTGCTTGATGATCCCTGAATCTCGACCCGTACCTGGGTAGTTTGGCATTTAGACGGGAGGCCATGAGATCTATCTCCGGCATCCCCCATCTGGAGCATATCTCTGCAAATACCTCAGGTGGAGAGACCATTACCCCGGGTGAAAAGATTGCCTCCTGAGGAAGTCTGCTTCCCAGTTGTCCACACCCAGATGTGGATCGCTGACAGCATACAGTTGTGGGTCTCCGCCCATCCCAACATCGGAAAAACCTCTCTCATCGCTAAGGAACTCCTCGTTCCTCACTGATAGTTGATGCAGGCTACCAAAGTTATATTGTCCGATTGGAATCTGATAAACTGGGACGAACCCAGAAGGGGCCAAGCCTTCAGGGCATTGAATATTGCCCGAAGTTCCAAAATATTGATCGGTAACGTGGACTCCTCCTGAGTCCACAGACCCTGTGCCTTCCTGGCACCCCAAACAGCTCCCCAGCTGGATAGACTTGCGTCCGTAGTCACAATCTCCCAGGACGGTCTCAAGAAGAACATGCCTTGGGACAGGTGATTTTGACAAAGCCACCAAGAGGGCGAATCTCTCGACAGGCTGTCCAGTATTATCTTTTGGGACAGGTCTGAATGGTCGCCGTTCCATTGTCTCAGCATTCATAGTTGTAAGGGTCTGAGATGGAATCTGTCAAAAGGAATGATGTCCATACAGGACACCATGAGGCCAATCACCTCCATACACTGGGCCCCCGAAGGACTTACGGAGTCCTTGATGTTAGCTTGCAACGTCTCTGATCCGTTAGAAAAATCTTCATGGATACCGAGTCTGTAACTGTAGCCAGGAAATTCACACTGGTAAGTTTATCTTCCATCCATGTGACCAAAGAAGACTTAGAAGGAATTCCAAGTGCTCCCCTGCTCGACGAAAAGATGGTGCCTGTACCAAGATATCGTCCAGGTGAGATTCTATTGCGATACGACGTGTTCTGGCAACCTCTAGGAGAGCTCCCAGAACCTTTGTAAATATTCTTAGGAATTCCTAATTGTGTATCGAAACGTGAAGGTATGCATCCTTCAGGTCTATGGTAGTCATAAACTGTCCTTCCTGAACCAGGGAAAGGATTGATCTTATCTCCATCTTAAAGGATGAGAAGCTTAGAATTTTTTTTTAGACACTTCAAGTCCAGAATTGGACAAAAAGTTCCCTACTTTTTGGGAACCACAAAGAGGTTTGAATAAAACCCCAAACCTCTTTCTGATGCAGGTACTGGGACAATTACTCCTAAAGAGACTAGATCCCGTACGCAACCTAAAAAGGCAGTCCTCTTCTCTGGCCTTGTAGACAGTCTGGAGAGAAGAAATCTGCCCCTGGGCGGATGAGACTTGAATCCTATCCAATATCCCTGAGATATGACCTCCAGAACCCAAGAGTCCTAAACATCCTGAAACCAAGCGTCTGAGAAAAGCGTCAATCTGCCCCCTACTCAATCCGATCCCAGATCGGGGGCAGCTCTTCATGCTGATTTGTTATCGGCAGGCTTCTTCATTTGGACTTGTTCCAGGAGTGAGCCGGCTTCCAAGTACTCTTGGGCTGCTCGGGCTTGGATGAGGATTAAGATTGTTGGGACTTTTACGAATGAAAGGAACGAAAATTCGAGGACTGTCATGCCTTAGGTCTGTTTTACTTATGCTGTAGTAGGAAGGCCCCTTTCCCTCCAGTAACCATGGAAATGATGGAGTCCAGACCAGGTCCAAATAAGATCTTCCCCTTGAAGGGAAGAGAAAGTAACCTGGATTTAGAAGTCATATTCGCAGACCAATTCTTCAACCAGAGAGCATGGCAGGCTAGAACTGCAAAACCTGAAGCCTTTGCGTTCAGACGTATAATTTGCATATTCGCATCACAGATGAAGGAATTAGCAATTCTTAATGCCTTAATTCTCTCCTGAATATCCTCGAGGGGAGATTCCACCTCAATAAGATCAGACAGAGAGTCACACCAGTAGGTAGCTGCTCCAGCCATTGCGGCTACTGCTGCCGCTGGTTGGAATAAAAAACCTGTGTGTTGGAACATTCTCCCCAGGAAAGACTCCAACTTCTTGTTCATAGGCTCTCTAAAGAACAAACTATCCACAAGGGGGATAGTAGAACGCTTAGCTAGCGTGGAAATGGTCCCCCTCACCTTAGGGATGGAACCCCACAATTCTATTTGAGAGTCAGGGACCGGGAACAATTTCTTAAAAGTTACCGAGGGAGAAAACGAAGTTCCGATTCTTTCATATTCATTACTAATAATGTTTGCCATACGAACTGGTACAGGAAAAGTCTGTGGGACCTTTCTGTCTTCGTAGACCCTGTCTAACTTAGGGATCTTAGGTTCCTTAGCCTCTGGAACCTCTAGCGTAGACATGACCTCCTTTAGTAAAAAAACGCAGATGTTCATTTTTGAATCTAAAGGAAGGTTCCTCCACTGGAGGAGACTTAGTAACAAACATCTCTGACTCATAAAGTTCACCCTCTGACGCTACAGAGGTTAACTCATCCTCGGATAGCTGAGACATACAGGCTAGATCCGATAGGAATTTAGATGACTAAGTCGGGAGAACTATGTTTAACATACATTTCCTAGAGATAGGTAGGGCACTCAGGGCCGCAGACACCGCCGATTGTAGCTGTGCGGTAAAGTCTGCAGGAAAAAGTCCCCTCCAGATGGAGAATTAGCTGTGCCGCAGGGAACTGCATGTGAAGCAGTTTGAGTAGAAAGGGCAAAAATCTCTCGGTCATAGAATCCTGAGAGGTTGATGGCTCAGAAGGACGAATTGCACTATGAGTATTGGCAAACTTAGCTCCCTTTTTAAAGTGAAACCTGTCTGTTCCAAAGCAAAAAGCACACAGTCTTATGAGCCCAAACCTAATGCAGAACATAAAAAAACATAATTTATGCTTACCAAATAAATACATTTCCTTCCGGATAGGGAGAATCCACGGCTTCATTCCTTACTGTTGGGAAATACAACACCTGGCCACCAGGAGGAGGAAAAGACACCCCAGCCAAAGGCTTAAATATCCCTCCCACTTCCTCATTACCCCAGTCATTCTGCCGAGAGAACAAGAAAAAGTAGGAGAAAAATTAGGGTATAAATGGTGCAAGAAGAATAAAATAAATAGGGGACCTCCCATAGACAAGAAAAAACGGGCCCGTGGACTCTCCCTATCCGGAAGGAAAGGAATTTATCTGGTAAGCATAAAATATGTTTTCCTTCATAAGATAGGGAGAGTCCATGGCTTTATTCCTTACTGTTGGGAAAACTATACCCAAGCTCCAGAGCAGGGGTCGCCAACCTTTCGGACCTCAGGGACCACTAAACTCACAATCTTAAATCTTATGGACCACTAACATGATTTTTTTTTTTAAATGTACAAACCTCTATAATGTACATACTATACATAAATACACACATACTGTACATAACTAGTATAACCATAGCTTAGATTATGTATATATTTACACATTTTAAAGAATAATTTTTTGGAATTAACTAACTGAATGACAGAATTGAGAGAATACTTCCAAATGACAGATGAAGGGTGAGTGCCAACTTTTGAGCTGGAAACAGAGTGGCAGAAAGTGGGGAAAAAAGAATAATGTTTAAAAGGACCACAAGACTTCCAAGTTACCTCCCCAGAAAGGAATTATTCAAAACTACTTCTGATCATGGACAGACATTAGAGTCACATAAATTAAGTTTATATCAGAAAGCTCTAAATATGGATGTGAGCTAACCCCGATTGATGTTACTGGTAATTACTATAATACTGGTGGGATATGGCTGATTTGCTGGATGGCAATTACTGAAATTCAGGTGGAATGGCTTTGAGCGCGGGGAAATTATTAGAATGAAAAATAATTAATATTTAATAAAAACAAAAAAAAGAAGATGGAGGGGAGGAAGACAAACAGTGATGTAAGTCCATCTGAAGGAATTAGGAAACCTACTACAAAGAGAAAGGTAAAGGGAAGAAAATAAATTAAATATAAGAGATTTTTTTTTAAGATTTTCTTTTTTATATACTTTAATTCCACTATTTCAAGCCAAGACTATACCAACCTCTGCTGGCTTTAGAATAGAAGCATCTTCCTCTGACCCGTGCACTGGGTGGGAGGAGTTAAAAATACAAAAAACATAATTTATGTAAGAACTTACCTGATAAATTCATTTCTTTCATATTAGCAAGAGTCCATGAGCTAGTGACGTATGGGATATACATTCCTACCAGGAGGGGCAAAGTTTCCCAAACCTCAAAATGCCTATAAATACAGCCCTCACCACACCCACAATTCAGTTTAACGAATAGCCAAGAAGTGGGGTGATAAGAAAGGAGCGAAAGCATCAAAAATAAGGAATTGGAATAATTGTGCTTTATACAAAAAAATCATAACCACCACAAAAACAGAATTTATGCTTACCTGATAAATTACTTTCTCCAACGGTGTGTCCGGTCCACGGCGTCATCCTTACTTGTGGGATATTCTCTTCCCCAACAGGAAATGGCAAAGAGCCCAGCAAAGCTGGTCATATGATCCCTCCTAGGCTCCGCCTACCCCAGTCATTCGACCGACGTACAGGAGGAAATATGCATAGGAGAAACCATATGATACCGTGGTGACTGTAGTTAGAGAAAATAATTCATCAGACCTGATTAAAAAAACCAGGGCGGGCCGTGGACCGGACACACCGTTGGAGAAAGTAATTTATCAGGTAAGCATAAATTCTGTTTTCTCCAACATAGGTGTGTCCGGTCCACGGCGTCATCCTTACTTGTGGGAACCAATACCAAAGCTTTAGGACACGGATGAAGGGAGGGAGCAAATCAGGTCACCTAAATGGAAGGCACCACGGCTTGCAAAACCTTTCTCCCAAAAATAGCCTCTGAAGAAGCAAAAGTATCAAATTTGTAAAATTTGGCAAAAGTGTGCAGTGAAGACCAAGTCGCTGCCTTACATATCTGGTCAACAGAAGCCTCGTTCTTGAAGGCCCATGTGGAAGCCACAGCCCTAGTGGAGTGAGCTGTGATTCTTTCAGGAGGCTGCCGTCCGGCAGTCTCATAAGCCAAACGGATAATGCTTTTAAGCCAAAAAGAAAGAGAGGTAGAAGTTGCTTTTTGACCTCTCCTTTTACCAGAATAAACAACAAACAAAGAAGAAGTTTGTCTGAAATCTTTAGTGGCCTCTAAATAGAATTTTAGAGCACGGACTACGTCCAAATTGTGTAACAAACGTTCCTTCTTTGAAACTGGATTTGGGCACAAAGAAGGTACAACTATCTCCTGGTTAATATTCTTGTTGGAAACAACTTTCGGAAGAAAACCAGGCTAAGTACGCAAAACCACCTTATCTGCATGGAACACCAGATAGGGCGGAGAACACTGCAGAGCAGATAACTCAGAAACTCTTCTAGCAGAAGAAATTGCAACCAAAAACAAAACTTTCCAAGATAATAACTTAATATCTACGGAATGTAAGGGTTCAAACGGAACCCCTTGAAGAACTGAAAGAACTAGATTAAGACTCCAGGGAGGAGTCAAAAGTCTGTAAACAGGCTTGATTCTAACCAGAGCCTGAACAAACGCTTGAACGTCTGGCACAGCTGCCAGCCTTTTGTGAAGTAAAACAGATAACGCAGAAATCTGTCCCTTCAGAGAACTTGCAGATAATCCCTTCTCCAAACCCTCTTGTAGAAAGGATAAAATCCTAGGAATTTTTATCTTATTCCATGGGAATCCTTTAGATTCACACCAACAGATATATTTTTTCCATATCTTATGGTAAATTTTTCTAGTCACAGGCTTTCTAGCCTGAATCAGAGTATCTATTACAGAATCTGAAAACCCACGCTTTGATAAAATCAAGCGTTCAATCTCCAAGCAGTCAGTTGGAGAGAAACCAGATTCGGATGTTCGAATGGACCTTGAACAAGAAGGTCCTGTCTCAAAGGTAGCTTCCATGGTGGAGCCGATGACATATTCACCAGGTCTGCATACCAAGTCCTGCGTGGCCACGCAGGAGCTATCAAGATCACCGAAGCCCTCTCCTGGTTGATCCTGGCTACCAGCCTGGGAATGAGAGGAAACGGTGGGAAAACATAAGCTAGGTTGAAGGTCCAGGGTGCTACTAGTGCATCTACTAGAGTCGCCTTGGGATCCCTGGATCTGGACCCGTAACAAGGAACCTTGAAGTTCTGATGAGACGCCATCAGATCCATGTCTGGAATGCCCCATAATTGAGTTATTTGGGCAAAGATTTCCGGGTGGAGTTCCCACTCCCCCGGATGGAATGTCTGACGACTCAGAAAATCCGCTTCCCAATTTTCCACTCCTGGGATGTGGATTGCAGACAAGTGGCAGGAGTGATCCTCCGCCCATTGAATTATCTTGGTCACTTCCTCCATCGCCAGGGAACTCCTTGTTCCCCCCTGATGGTTGATATATGCAACTGTCGTCATGTTGTCTGATTGAAACCTTATGAATTTGGCCTTTGCTAGATGAGGCCAAGCTTTGAGAGCATTGAATATCGCTCTCAGTTCCAGAATGTTTATCGGGAGAAGAGATTCTTCCCGAGACCATAGACCCTGAGCTTTCCCAGACCGCGCCCCAGCCCACCAGACTGGCGTCGGTCGTGACAATGACCCACTCTGGTCTGCGGAAGCTCATTCACTGTGACAGGTTGTCCAGGATTAGCCACCAACAGAGTGAATCTCTGGTCCTTTGATCTACTTGAATCGTCGGAGACAAGTCTGTATAATCCCCATTCCACTGTCTGAGCATGCACAGTTGTAATGGTCTTAGATGAATTCGTGCAAAAGGAACTATGTCCATTGCTGCAACCATCAATCCTATTACTTCCATGCACTGCGCTATGGAAGGACGAAGAACAGAATGAAGAACTTGACAAGAGCTTAGAAGTTTTGATTTTCTGACCTCTGTCAGAAAAATCCTCATTTCTAAGGAGTCTATTATTGTTCCCAAGAAGGGAACTCTTGTTGACGGGGAAAGAGAACTTTTTTCTATGTTTACTTTCCATCCGTGAGATCTGAGAAAGGCTAGGACGATGTCCGTATGAGCCTTTGCTTTTGACAGAGACGACGCTTGAATCAGGATGTCGTCCAAGTATGGTACTACTGCAATGCCCCTTGGTCTTAGAACCGCTAGAAGGGACCCTAGTACCTTTGTGAAAATTCTCGGAGCAGTGGCTAATCCGAATGGAAGTGCCACAAACTGGTAATGCTTGTCCAGAAAAGCGAACCTTAGGAACTGATGATGTTCCTTGTGGATAGGAATATGGAGGTACGCATCCTTTAAATCCACCGTGGTCATAAATTGACCTTCCTGGATGGTAGGAAGGATCGTTCGAATGGTTTCCATTTTGAACGATGGAACCCTGAGAAATTTGTTTAAACACCAAAAAACTCTTAGCCATCTCCGTGGAGATGTTGCCTGTGCAACGGCAAAGAGAATGACTGAGGTAGGCGGAGCCTAGGAGGGATCATATGACCAGCTTTGCTGGGCTCTTTGCCATTTCCTGTTGGGGAAGAGAATATCCCACAAGTAAGGATGACGCCGTGGACCGGACACACCTATGTTGGAGAAAAGGGTGGGTCTCATGGACTCTTGCTAATATGAAAGAAATGAATTTATCAGGTAAGTTCTTACATAAATTATGTTTTCTTTCATGTAATTAGCAAGAGTCCATGAGCTAGTGACGTATGGGATAGCAGATACCCAAGATGTGGAACTTCCACGCAAGAGTCACTAGAGAGGGAGGGAAAAAATAAAGACAGCCAATTCCGCTGAAAAAATAACCCACAACCCAAATCAAAAGTTTTAATCTTAATAATGAAAAAAACTGAAATCATAAGCAGAAGAATCAAACTGAAACAGCTGCCTGAAGTACTTTTCTACCAAAAACTGCAAATCTGATCAACAGAAGCTTCATTCCTAAAAGCCCAGGAAGTAGAAACTGACCTAGTAGAATGAGCCGTAATCCTTTGAGGCGGGGACTTACCCGACTCCACATAAGCATGATGAATCAAAGACTTTAACCAAGACGCCCAAGAAATGGCAAAAGCTTTCTGACCTTTCCTGGAACCAGAAAAGATAACAAATAGACTAGGTGCGCGATCCGATATCGATCGCAGTTTGCGGCGCAAGCGAGGGAACCGGCGTCGCCCGCAGTTTCAGCTCGCAACTCGAGCCATCCCATATAAGTCGCCGTCAGATGCTAACGTGCCGTAAGTCTCACAAACCAGCGATGTCCAGAAATCTGCGTAAGTACAAATTTCTGGCGTCGCCAGTGACTTGCGGCACGTTAGAAACTGCCGGCGCCTATAAAACCTGACTAAAGTTTAAAACACCCGCACTGTCTAACACGCCTCCCTAACATAGCCCGCACTGTCTAACACGCCTCCCTAACATAGCCCGCACTGTCTAACACGCCTCCCTAACATAGCCCGCACTGTCTAACCCTCTATCCGCTATCCCCCCTCACTAGCCTAACAATAAAAAAGCTATTAACCGCTAAACCGCCGCTCCTTTACCCCGCCGCAACCTAATAAAGTTATTAACCCCTAAACCGCCGCTCCCGTACCCCGCCGCCAGCTATATAATATCTATAACCCCCTAAAGTGAGGCCCCTAACACCGCCGCCATCTATATTAAAATTATTAACCCCTAATGTAAGCCCCTTACACCGCCGCCATCTCTATTAAAATGATTAACCCCTAATTTAATCTACCTACCCCGCCGCCAGCTATATTATCTATATTAACCCTAAGTATATTATAGTTAATATAGGTATTACATTATATATATTAACTATATTAACCCTAATTATATTAGGGTTAATATAGTTAATATAGTTACTATAGTATTTATATTAACTATATTAACTCTATCTAACCCTAACACCCCTAACTAAATTTATATTAAATTAATCTAATTCATTTATAAACTAAAATATTCCTATTTAAATCTAAATACTTACCTATAAAATAAACCCTAAGATAGCTACAATATAATTAATAATTACATTGTAGCTATGTTAGGGTTAATATTTATTTTACAGGTAAATTGTTAATTATTTTAACTAGGTATAATAGATATTAAAGTTATTAACTATTTAATATCTACCTAGTTAAAATAATTACCCAATTACCTGTAAAATAAATCCTAACCTAAGTTACAAATACACCTACACTATCAATAAATTTAATAAACTACAAACATCTATCTAAAAATACAATTAAATTAACTAAACTAAATTACAAAAAAAAACAAACACTAAATTACAAAAAATAAAAAAAAGATTACAAGATATTTAAGCTAATTACACCTATTCTAAGCCCCCTAATAAAATAATAAACCCCCAAAATAAAAAAAAATCCCTGCCCTATTCTAAATTCAACAAATTTCAAAGCTCTTTACCTTACCAGCCCTTAAAAGGGCCTTTTGTGTGGCATGCCCCAAAGAATTCAGCTCTTTTGCATACAACAAATACAATACCCCCCCCCCCCCCATTACAACCCACCACCCACATACCCCTATTCTAAACCCACCCAAACCCCCCTTAAAAAAGCCTAACACTACCCCCCCTGAAGATCTCCCTACCTTGTCTTCACCACACCGGGCCGAACTCCTGATCCGATCCGGGCGATGTCTTCCTCCAAGCGGCAAAGAAGAATTCTTCCTCCGGCGATGTCATCCTCCAAGCGGCAAAGAAGAATTCTTCCTCCTGCGACGTCTTCCTCCAAGCGGCAGCAAAGTCTTCATTCTTCCGGCGGCATCTTCAATCTTCTTTCTTCGCTCCGCCTCCGCGGAGCATCCATCCCGGCCAACTGCTGAACTTGGAATGAGGTACCTTTAAATGACGTCATCCAAGATGGCGTCCGCCGAATTCCGATTGGCTGATAGGATTCTATCAGCCAATCGGAATTAAGTTAAAAAAATCTGATTGGCTGATTGAATCAGCCAATCAGATTCAAGTTCAATCCGATTGGCTGATCCAATCAGCCAATCAGATTGAGCTCGCATTCTATTGGCTGTTCCGATCAGCCAATAGAATGCGAGCTCAATCTGATTGGCTGATTGGATCAGCCAATCGGATTGAACTTGAATCTGATTGGCTGATTCAATCAGCCAATCAGATTTTTTTTTAACTTAATTCCGATTGGCTGATAGAATCCTATCAGCCAATCGGAATTCGGCGGACGCCATCTTGGATGACGTCATTTAAAGGTACCTCATTCCAAGTTCAGCAGTCTGCCGGGATGGATGCTCCGCGGCGGCGGAGCGAAGAAAGAAGATTGAAGATGCCGCCGGAAGAATGAAGACTTTGCTGCCGCTTGGAGGAAGACGTCGCCGGAGGAAGAATTCTTCTTTGCCGCTTGGAGGATGACATCGCCGGAGGAAGAATTCTTCTTTGCCGCTTGGAGGAAGACATCGCCCGGATCGGATCAGGAGTTCGGCCCGGTGTGGTGAAGACAAGGTAGGGAGATCTTCAGGGGGGTAGTGT
Organism: Bombina bombina; assembly: GCF_027579735.1. NCBI lineage: Eukaryota > Metazoa > Chordata > Amphibia > Anura > Bombinatoridae > Bombina > Bombina bombina. The sequence continues at coordinate 617,832,973 of NC_069503.1, read as the reverse complement.
TAGGCTTTTTTAAGGGGGGTTTGGGTGGGTTTAGAATAGGGGTATGTGGGTGGTGGGTTGTAATGGGGGGGGGGGTATTGTATTTGTTGTATGCAAAAGAGCTGAATTCTTTGGGGCATGCCCCACAAAAGGCCCTTTTAAGGGCTGGTAAGGTAAAGAGCTTTGAAATTTGTTGAATTTAGAATAGGGCAGGGAATTTTTTTTATTTTGGGGGTTTATTATTTTATTTGGGGGCTTAGAATAGGTGTAATTAGCTTAAATATCTTGTAATCTTTTTTTTATTTTTTGTAATTTAGTGGGTTTTTTTTTTTGTAATTTAGTTTAGTTAATTTAATTGTATTTTTAGATAGATGTTTGTAGTTTATTAAATTTATTGATAGTGTAGGTGTATTTGTAACTTAGGTTAGGATTTATTTTACAGGTAATTGGGTAATTATTTTAACTAGGTAGATATTAAATAGTTAATAACTATTTAATATCTATTATACCTAGTTAAAATAATTAACAATTTACCTGTAAAATAAATATTAACCCTAACATAGCTACAATGTAATTATTAATTATATTGTAGCTATCTTAGGGTTTATTTTATAGGTAAGTATTTAGATTTAAATAGGAATATTTTAGTTTATAAATGAATTAGATTAATTTAATATAAATTTAGTTAGGGTTAGATAGAGTTAATATAGTTAATATAAATACTATAGTAACTATATTAACTATATTAACCCTAATATAATTAGGGTTAATATAGTTAATATATAACATAATTTATGTAAGAACTTACCTGATAAATTCATTTCTTTCATATTAGCAAGAGTCCATGAGCTAGTGACGTATGGGATATACATTCCTACCAGGAGGGGCAAAGTTTCCCAAACCTCAAAATGCCTATAAATACACCCCTCACCACACCCACAATTCAGTTTAACGAATAGCCAAGAAGTGGGGTGATAAGAAAAAAAGTGCGAAAGCATATAAAATAAGGAATTGGAATAATTGTGCTTTATACAAAATCATAACCACCACAAAAAAAGGGCGGGCCTCATGGACTCTTGCTAATATGAAAGAAATGAATTTATCAGGTAAGTTCTTACATAAATTATGTTTTCTTTCATGTAATTAGCAAGAGTCCATGAGCTAGTGACGTATGGGATAATGACTACCCAAGAAGTGGATCTTTCCACACAAGAGTCACTAGAGAGGGAGGGATAAAATAAAGACAGCCAATTCCTGCTGAAAAATCCACACCCAAAATAAAGTTTAACGAAAAACATAAGCAGAAGATTCAAACTGAAACCGCTGCCTGAAGTACTTTTCTACCAAAGACTGCTTCAGAAGAAGAAAATACATCAAAATGGTAGAATTTAGTAAAAGTATGCAAAGAGGACCAAGTAGCTGCTTTGCAGATCTGGTCAACTGAAGCTTCATTCCTAAACGCCCAGGAAGTAGAAACTGACCTAGTAGAATGAGCTGTAATTCTCTGAGGCGGAGTCTTACCCGACTCAACATAAGCAAGATGAATTAAAGATTTCAACCAAGATGCCAAAGAAATGGCAGAAGCTTTCTGGCCTTTTCTAGAACCGGAAAAGATAACAAATAGACTAGAAGTCTTACGAAAAGATTTCGTAGCTTCAACATAATATTTCAAAGCTCTAACAACATCTAAAGAATGCAACGATTTCTCCTTAGAATTCTTAGGATTAGGACATAATGAAGGAACCACAATTTCTCTACTAATGTTGTTGGAATTCACAACTTTAGGTAAAAATTCAAAAGAAGTTCGCAACACCGCCTTATCCTGATGAAAAATCAGAAAAGGAGACTCACAAGAAAGAGCAGATAATTCAGAAACTCTTCTGGCAGAAGAGATGGCCAAAAGGAACAAAACTTTCCAAGAAAGTAATTTAATGTCCAATGAAAGCATAGGTTCAAACGGAGGAGCTTGAAGAGCTCCCAGAACCAAATTCAAACTCCAAGGAGGAGAAATTGACTTAATGACAGGTTTTATACGAACCAAAGCTTGTACAAAACAATGAATATCAGGAAGAATAGCAATCTTTCTGTGAAAAAGAACAGAAAGAGCAGAGATTTGTCCTTTCAAAGAACTTGCGGACAAACCCTTATCTAAACCATCCTGAAGGAACTGTAAAATTCTCGGTATTCTAAAAGAATGCCAGGAAAAATGATGAGAAAGACACCAAGAAATATAAGTCTTCCAGACTCTATAATATATCTCTCGAGATACAGATTTACAAGCCTGTAACATAGTATTAATCACAGAGTCAGAGAAACCTCTTTGACCAAGAATCAAGCGTTCAATCTCCATACCTTTAAATTTAAGGATTTCAGATCCTGATGGAAAAAAGGACCTTGTGACAGAAGGTCTGGTCTTAACGGAAGAGTCCACGGTTGGCAAGAGGCCATCCGGACAAGATCCGCATACCAAAACCTGTGAGGCCATGCCGGAGCTACCAGGAGAACAAACGAGCATTCCTTCAGAATCTTGGAGATTACTCTTGGAAGAAGAACTAGAGGCGGAAAGATATAGGCAGGATGATACTTCCAGGGAAGTGATAATGCATCCACTGCCTCCGCCTGAGGATCCCGGGATCTGGACAGATACCTGGGAAGTTTCTTGTTTAGATGGGACGCCATCAGATCTATTTCTGGAAGTTCCCACATTTGAACAATCTGAAGAAATACCTCTGGGTGAAGAGACCATTCGCCCGGATGCAACGTTTGGCGACTGAGATAATCCGCTTCCCAATTGTCTACACCTGGAATATGAACCGCAGAGATTAGACAGGAGCTGGATTCCGCCCAAACCAAAATTCGAGATACTTCTTTCATAGCCAGAGGACTGTGAGTCCCTCCTTGATGATTGATGTATGCCACAGTTGTGACATTGTCTGTCTGAAAACAAATGAACGATTCTCTCTTCAGAAGAGGCCAAAACTGAAGAGCTCTGAAAATTGCCCGGAGTTCCAAAATATTGATCGGTAATCTCACCTCCTGAGATTCCCAAACTCCTTGTGCCGTCAGAGATCCCCACACAGCTCCCCAACCTGTGAGACTTGCATCTGTTGAAATTACAGTCCAGGTCGGAAGCACAAAAGAAGCCCCCTGAATTAAACGATGGTGATCTGTCCACCATGTTAGAAAGTGTCGAACAATCGGTTTTAAAGATATTAATTGAGATATCTTCGTGTAATCCTTGCACCATTGCTTCAGCATACAGAGCTGAAGAGGTCGCATGTGAAAACGAGCAAAGGGGATTGCGTCCGATGCAGCAGTCATAAGACCTAGAATTTCCATGCATAAGGCTACCGAAGGGAATGATTGTGACTGAAGGTTTCGACAAGCTATAATCAATTTTAAACGTCTCTTGTCTGTTAAAGACAGAGTCATGGACACTGAATCCATCTGGAAACCCAGAAAGGTTACCTTTGTCTGAGGAATCAAAGAACTTTTTGGTAAATTGATCCTCCAACCATGATCTTGAAGAAACAACACAAGTCGATTCGTATGAGATTCTGCTAAATGTAAAGACTGAGCAAGTACCAAGATATCATCCAAATAAGGAAATACCACAATACCCTGTTCTCTGATTACAGACAGCAGGGCACCGAGAACCTTTGTAAAAATTCTTGGAGCTGTAGCTAAGCCAAACGGCAGAGCCACAAACTGGTAATGCTTGTCTAGGAAAGAGAATCTCAGAAACTGATAGTGATCTGGATGAATCGGAATATGCAGATATGCATCCTGTAAATCTATTGTGGACAGAATTGACCCAAATTTCTTTGAAAAAACGTAACCTGCCCCCTACCAGCTGAGCTGGAATGAGGGCCGCACCTTCATGTGGACTTAGAAGCAGGCTTTGCCTTTCTAGCTGGCTTGGATTTATTCCAGACTGGAGATGGTCTCCAAACTGAAACTGCTCCTGAGGATGAAGGATCAGGCTTTTGTTCTTTGTTGAAACGAAAGGAACGAAAACGATTATTAGCCCTGTTTTTACCTTTAGATTTTTTATCCTGTGGTAAAAAAGTTCCTTTCCCACCAGTAACAGTTGAAATAATGGAATCTAACTGAGAACCAAATAATTTGTTACCCTGGAAAGAAATGGAAAGTAAAGTTGATTTAGAAGCCATATCAGCATTCCAAGTTTTAAGCCATAAAGCTCTTCTAGCTAAAATAGCTAGAGACATAAACCTGACATCAACTCTGATAATATCAAAAATGGCATCACAGATAAAATTATTAGCATGTTGAAGAAGAAGAATAATATCATGAGAATCACGATGTGTTACTTGTTGCGCTAAAGTTTCCAACCAAAAAGTTGAAGCTGCAGCAACATCAGCCAAAGATATAGCAGGTCTAAGAAGATTACCTGAACACAGATAAGCTTTTCTTAGAAAGGACTTCATTTTCCTATCTAGAGGATCCTTAAACGAAGTACCATCTGACGTAGGAATAGTAGTACGTTTAGCAAGGGTAGAAATAGCCCCATCAACTTTAGGGATCTTGTCCCAAAATTCTAATCTGTCAGGCGGCACAGGATATAATTGCTTAAAACGTTTAGAAGGAGTAAATGAATTACCCAAATTATCCCATTCTTTGGAAATTACTGCAGAAATAGCATCAGGGACAGGAAAAACTTCTGGAATAACTACAGGAGTTTTAAAAACCTTATTTAAACGTTTAGATTTAGTATCAAGAGGACCAGAATCCTCTATTTCTAAAGCAATTAGTACTTCTTTAAGTAAAGAACGAATAAATTCCATTTTAAATAAATATGAAGATTTATCAGCATCAACCTCTGAGACAGAATCCTCTGAACCAGAGGAATCATCAGAATCAGAATGATGATGTTCAGTTAAAAATTCATCTGTAGGGAGAGAAGTTTTAAAAGATTTTTTATGTTTACTAGAAGGAGAAATAACAGACATAGCCTTCTTTATGGATTCAGAAACAAAATCTCTTATATTATCAGGAACATTCTGCACCTTAGATGTTGAAGGAACTGCAACAGGCAATGGTACTTTACTAAAGGAAATATTATCTGCTTTAACAAGTTTGTCATGACAATCAATACAAACAACAGCTGGAGAAATAGCTACCAAAAGTTTACAGCAGATACACTTAGCTTTGGTAGATTCAGCACTTGACAGCGATTTTCCTGTAGTATCTTCTGACTCAGATGCAACGTGAGACATCTTGCAATATGTAAGAGAAAAAACAACATATATATAAAGCAAAATTGATCAAATTCCTTAAATGACAGTTTCAGGAATGGGAAAAAATGCCAAAGAACAAGCTTCTAGCAACCAGAAGCAATAAAAAATGAGACTGAAATAATGTGGAGATAAGAGTGACGCCCATATTTTTTCGCGCCAAATAAGACGCCCACATTATTTGGCGCCTAAATGCTTTTTTGGCGCCAAAAATGACGCCACATCCGGAACGCCGACATTTTTGACGCAAAATAACGTCAAAAAGTGACGCAACTTCCGGCGACACGTATGACGCCGGAAACGGAAATAGAATTTTTGCGCCAAAAAAGTCCGCGCCAAGAATGACGCAATAAAATTAAGCATTTTCAGCCCCCGCGAGCCTAACAGCCCACAGGGAAAAAGTCAAATTTTAAGGTAAGAAAAAATGTTAAATTAAAATGCATTATCCCAAATATGAAACTGACTGTCTGAAAAATAAGGAAAGTTGAACATTCTGAGTCAAGGCAAATAAATGTTTGAATACATATATTTAGAACTTTATAAACAAAGTGCCCAACCATAGCTAGGAGTGTCACAAAAAATAAGACTTACTTACCCCAGGACACTCATCTACATATAGTAGATAGCCAAACCAGTACTGAAACGAGAATCAGTAGAGGTAATGGTATATATAAGAGTATATCGTCGATCTGAAAAGGGAGGTAAGAGATGAATCTCTACGACCGATAACAGAGAACCTATGAAATAGACCCCTTAGAAGGAGATCACTGCATTCAAATAGGCAATACTCCTCACATCCCTCTGACATTCACTGCACGCTGAGAGGAAAACCGGGCCCCAACTTGCTGCGGAGCGCATATCAACGTAGAATCTAGCACAAACTTACTTCACCACCTCCATCGGAGGCAAAGTTTGTAAAAACTGAATTGTGGGTGTGGTGAGGGGTGTATTTATAGGCATTTTGAGGTTTGGGAAACTTTGCCCCTCCTGGTAGGAATGTATATCCCATACGTCACTAGCTCATGGACTCTTGCTAATTACATGAAAGAAATAATGTAATACCTATATTAACTATAATATACTTAGGGTTAATATAGATAATATAGCTGGCGGCGGGGTAGGTAGATTAAATTAGGGGTTAATCATTTTAATAGAGATGGCGGCGGTGTAAGGGGCTTACATTAGGGGTTAATAATTTTTATATAGGTGGCGGCGGTGTAAGGGGTCAGATTAGGGGATAGATAAGGTAGATGGCGGCAGTTTTAGAGGCTCACAGTAGGGGGTTAGTTTATGTAGATGGCGGCGGGGTCCGGGAGCGGCGGTTTAGGGGGTAATAACTTTATTAGGGATTTCGGGGGGGGATCGCGGTTGACAGGGAGATAGACATTGCGCATGCGTTAGGTGTTAGGTTTATTTTAGCAGATCGCGGTTGACAGGGAGATAGACATTGCGCATGCGTTAGGTGTTAGGTTTATTTTCTAGTTAGTTTAGGGAGTTACGGGGCTCCAATAGTCAGCGTAAGGCTTCTTACGGCTGCTTTTTGTGGCGAGGTGAAAATGGAGTAAGTTTTCTCCATTTTCGCCACGTAAGTCCTTACGCTGCATATTGGATACCAAACTGCGCGGGTTTGGTATACCTGCCTATGGCCCAAAAAACTGCGGGCGACGGCAGAAATATACGGGCGTAACTTCTAGGTTACGCCGTATATGTGATACCAAATCCGCGCAAATATTGGCGTCGCCGGCTTTTGCGGGCGACGATTTATATCGGATCGACCCCTAGAAGTCTTTCTAAAATCTTTAGTAGCTTCAACATATTTCAAAGCTCTTACTACATCCAAAGAATGTAAAGATCTCTCCAGAGAATTCTTAGGATTAGGACACAATGAAGGGACAACAATTTCTCTACTAATGTTGTTAGAATTCACAACCTTAGGTAAAAATTGAAATGAAGTTCGCAACACCGCCTTATCCTGATGAAAAATCAGAAAAGGAGACTCACAAGAAACAGCAGATAACTCAGAAACTCTTCTAGCAGAAGAGATAGCCAAAAGGAACAAAACTTTCCAAGAAAGTAATTTAATATCCAGAGAATGCATAGGTTCAAACGGAGGAGCCTGTAAAGCCTTCAGAACCAAATTAAGACTCCAAGGAGGAGAGATTGACTTAATGACAGGCTTGATACGAACCAAAGCCTGTACAAAACAATGAATATCAGGAAGATTAGCAATCTTTCTGTGAAAAAGAACAGAAAGAGCAGAGATTTATCCTTTCAAAGAACTTGCAGACAAACCTTTATCCAAACCATCCTGAAGAAACTGTAAAATTCTAGGAATTCTAAAAGAATTGCAGGAGAATTTATGAGAAGAACACCAAGAAATGTAAGTCTTCCAGACTCGATAATAAATCTTCCTAGACACAGATTTACGAGCCTGTAACATAGTATTAATTACTGAGTCAGAGAAACCTCTATGACTAAGAATCAAGCGTTCAATTTCCATACCTTCAAATTTAATGATTTGAGATCCTGATGGAAAAATGGGCCTTGAGATAGAAGGTCTGGTCTTAACGGAAGTGTCCAAGGTTGGCAACTGGCCATCCGAATGAGATCCGCATACCAAAACCAGTGAGGCCATGCTGGAGCCACCAGCAGTACAAACGAATGTTCCATTAGAATTTTGGAAATCACTTTTGGAAGAACTAGAGGCGGAAAGATATAGGCAGGATGATAATTCCAAGGAAGCGACAACGCGTCCACTGCTTCCGCCTGAGGATCCCTGGATCTGGACAGATACCTGGGAAGTTTCTTGTTTAGATGAGAGGCCATCAGATCTATTTCTGGAAGTCCCCAGATTTGAACAATCTGAAAAAATACCTCTGGGTGAAGAGACCATTCGCCCGGATGTAACGTCTGGCGACTGAGATAATCCGCTTCCCAATTGTCTACACCTGGGATGTGAACCGCAGAAATTAGACAGGAGCTGGATTCCGCCCATACAAGTATCCGAGATACTTCTTTCATAGCTTGAGGACTGTGAGTCCCACCTTGATGATTGACATATGCCACGGTTGTGACATTGTATGTCTGAAAACAAATAAACGATTCTCTCTTCAGAAGAGGCCAGAACTGAAGAGCTCTGAAAATCGCACAGAGTTCCAAAATGTTGATTGGTAATCTCGCCTCCTGAGATTCCCAAACCCCCTGCGCTGTCAGAGATCCCCATACAGCTCCCCAACCTGAAAGACTTGCATCTGATGAGATTACAGTCCAGGTTGGACGAACAAAAGAGGCCCCTTAAATTAGACGATGGTGATTCAACCACCAAGTCAGAGAAGATCGAACATTGGGATTTAAGGATATTATTTGTGATATCTTTGTATAATCCCTGCACCACTGGTTCAGCATACAAAGCTGAAGAGGTCTCATGTGAAAACGAGCAAAGGGGATCGTGTCCGATGCAGCAGTCATGAGACCTAGAATTTCCATGCACTAAGCTACCGAAGGGAATGATTGAGACTGAAGGTTTCGACAAGCTGAAACCAACTTCAGACGTCTCTTTTCTGTTAGAGACAAAGTCATGGACACAGAATCTATCTGAAAGCCCAAAAAGGTTACCTTTGTCTGAGGAATCAAAGAACTCTTTGGTAAATTGATCCTCCAACCATGTCTTTGAAGAAACGACACAAGTTGATTCGTATGAGATTCTGCAAAATGTAAAGACTGAGCAAGTACCAAGATATCGTCCAAATAAGGAAATACCGCAATACCCTGTTCTCTGATTACAGAGAGAAGGGCACGAGAACCTTTGAAAAGATCCTTGGAGCTGTTGCTAGGCCAAACGGAAGGGCAACAAACTGGTAATGCTTGTCTAGAAAAGAGAATCTCAAAACTGATAGTGATCTGGATGAATTGAAATATGAAGATATGCATCCTGTAAATCTATTGTGGACATATAATGCCCTTGCTGAACAAAAGGCAGAATAGTCCTTATAGTCACCATTTTGAATGTTGGTATCCTTACATAACGATTCAATATTTTTAGATCCAGAACTGGTCTGAAGGAATTCTCCTTCTTTGGTACAATGAATAGATTTGAGTAAAACCCCAGACCCCGTTCCAGAATTGGAACTGGCACAATTACCCCAGCCAACTCTAGATCTGAAACACATTTCAGAAATGCCTGAGCCTTCACTGGGTTTACTGGAATGCGAGAGAGAAAAAAATCTTCTCACAGGTGGTCTTACCTTGAAACCTATTCTGTACCCTTGAGAAACAATGTTCTGAATCCAAAGACTGTGAATCGAATTGATCCAAATATCTTTAAAAATCGTAACCTGCCCCCTACCAGCTGTGCTGGAATGAGGGCCGCACCTTCATGCGGATTTGGAAGCTGGTTTTGACTTTCTAAAAGGCTTGGACTTATTCCAGACTGGAGAAGGTTTCCAAACGGAAACCGTTCCTTTAGGGGAAGGGTCTGGCTTCTGTTCCTTATTCTGACGAAAGGAACGAAAACGATTAGCAGCCCTGTATTTACCTTTAGATTTTTTGTCCTGAGGCAAAAAGGTTCCTTTCCCCCCAGTAACAGTTGAAATAATAGAATCCAACTGTGAACCAAATAATTTATTACCTTGGAAAGAAAGAGAAAGCAAAGTTGACTTAGAAGTCATATCTGCATTCCAAGATTTAAGCCATAAAGCTCTTCTAGCTAAAATAGCTAAAGACATATACCTGACATCAATTCTAATGATATCAAAAATGGCATCACAAATAAAGTTATTAGCATGTTGAAGAAGTTTAACAATGCTATAAGCATTATGGTCTGACACTTGTTGCGCTAAAGCCTCCAACCAGAAAGTGGAAGCTGCAGCAACATCAGCCAAAGAAATAGCAGGTCTAAGAAGATTACCTGAACATAAATAAGCTCTCCTTAGAAAGGATTCAAGCTTCCTATCTAAAGGATCCTTAAAGGAAGTACTATCCGACGTAGGAATAGTAGTACGTTTAGTAAGAGTAGAAATAGCCCCATCAACTTTAGGGATTTTGTCCCAAAACTCTAATCTATCAGATGGCACAGGGTACAATTTCTTAAACCTTTGAGAAGGAGTAAATGAAGTACCCAGACTATTCCATTCCCTAGAAATTACTTCTGAAATAGCATCAGGAACTGGAAAAACTTCTGGAATAACTACATGAGGTTTGAAAACCGAATTTAAACGCTTAGTAGATTCAGTATCAAGAGGACTAGACTCCTCCATATCTAATGCAATTAACACTTCTTTAAGTAAAGAACGAATTAACTCCATCTTAAATAAATAACATAATTTATGTAAGAACTTACCTGATAAATTCATTTCTTTCATATTAGCAAGAGTCCATGAGCTAGTGACGTATGGGATATACATTCCTACCAGGAGGGGCAAAGTTTCCCAAACCTTAAAATGCCTATAAAATACACCCCTCACCACACCCACAATTCAGTTTAACGAATAGCCAAGAAGTGGGGTGATAAGAAAAAAGTGCGAAAGCATATAAAATAAGGAATTGGAATAATTGTGCTTTATACAAAATCATAACCACCACAAAAAAAGGGCGGGCCTCATGGACTCTTGCTAATATGAAAGAAATGAATTTATCAGGTAAGTTCTTACATAAATTATGTTTTCTTTCATGTAATTAGCAAGAGTCCATGAGCTAGTGACGTATGGGATAATGACTACCCAAGAAGTGGATCTTTCCACACAAGAGTCACTAGAGAGGGAGGGATAAAATAAAGACAGCCAATTCCTGCTGAAAATAATCCACACCCAAAATAAAGTTTAATGAAAAACATAAGCAGAAGATTCAAACTGAAACTTTTCTACCAAAAACTGCTTCAGAAGAAGAAAATACATCAAAATGGTAGAATTTAGTAAAAGTATGCAAAGAGGACCAAGTCACTGCTTTGCAGATCTGGTCAACCGAAGCTTCATTCCTAAACGCCCAGGAAGTAGAAACTGACCTAGTAGAATGAGCTGTAATTCTCTGAGGCGGAGTTTTACCCGACTCAACATAGGCAAGATGAATTAAAGATTTCAACCAAGATGCCAAAGAAATGGCAGAAGCTTTCTGGCCTTTTCTAGAACCGGAAAAGATAACAAATAGACTAGAAGTCTTACGAAAAGATTTCGTAGCTTCAACATAATATTTCAAAGCTCTAACAACATCCAAAGAATGCAACGATTTCTCCTTAGAATTCTTAGGATTAGGCCATAATGAAGGAACCACAATTTCTCTACTAATGTTGTTGGAATTCACAACTTTAGGTAAAAATTCAAAAGAAGTTCGCAACACCACCTTATCCTGAAGAAAAATTAGAAAAGGAGACTCACAAGAAAGAGCAGATAATTCAGAAACTCTTCTGGCAGAAGAGATGGCCAAAAGGAACAAAAAACTTTCCAAGAAAGTAATTTAATATCCAATGAATGCATAGGTTCAAATGGAGGAGCTTGAAGAGCCCCCAGAACTAAATTCAAACTCCAAGGAGGAGAAATTGACTTAATGACAGGCTTTATACGAACCAAAGCTTGTACAAAACAATGAATATCAGGAAGAATAGCAATCTTTCTGTGAAAAAGAACAGAAAGAGCAGAGATTTGACCTTTCAAGGAACTTGCGGACAAACCCTTATCTAAACCATCTTGAAGAAACTGTAATATTCTCGGTATTCTAAAAGAATGCCAAGAAAAATGATGAGAAAGACACCAAGAAATATAAGTCTTCCAGACTCTATAATATATCTCTCTGGATACAGATTTACGAGCCTGTAACATAGTATTAATCACAGAGTCAGAGAAACCTCTTTGACCAAGAATCAAGCGTTCAATCTCCATACCTTTAAATTTAAGGATTTCAGATCCTGATGGAAAAAAAGGACCTTGAGACAAAAGGTCTGGTCTTAACGGAAGAGTCCACGGTTGGCAAGAGGCCATCCGGACAAGATCCGCATACCAAAACCTGTGAGGCCATGCCGGAGCTACCAGCAGAACAAACGAGCATTCCTTCAGAATCTTGGAGGTTACTCTTGGAAGAAGAACTAGAGGCGGAAAGATATAGGGAGGATGATACTTCCAAGGAAGTGATAATGCATCCACTGCCTCCGCCTGAGGATCCCGGGATCTGGACAGATACCTGGGAAGTTTCTTGTTTAGATGAGAAGCCATCAGATCTATTTCTGGAAGTTCCTACATTTGAACAATCTGAAGAAATACCTCTGGGTGAAGAGACCATTCGCCCGGATGCAACGTTTGACGACTGAGATAATCCGCTTTCCAATTGTCCATACCTGGGATATGAACCGCAGAGATTAGACAGGAGCTGGATTCCGCCCAAACCAAAATTCGAGATACTTCTTTCATAGCCAGAGGACTGTGAGTCCCTCCTTGATGATTGATGTATGCCACAGTTGTGACATTGTCTATCTGAAAACAAATGAACAACTCTCTCTTCAGAAGAGGCCAAGACTGAAGAGCTCTGAAAATTGCACGGAGTTCCAAAATATTGATCGGAAATCTCACCTCCTGAGATTCCCAAACCCCATGTGCCATCAGATACCCCCACACAGCTCCCCAACCTGTAAGACTTGCATCTGTTGAGATTATAGTCCAGGTCGGAAGAACAAAGAAGCCCCCTGAACTAAACGATGGTGATCTGTCCACCATGTCAGAGAGTGTTGTAAAATCGGTTTAAAGATATTAATTGAGATATCTTTGAGTAATCCCTGCAACATTGGTTCAGCATACAGAGCTGAAGAGGTCGCATGTGAAAACGAGCAAAGGAGATCGCATCTGATGCAGCAGTCCTAAGACCCAACATTTCCATGCATAAGGCTACCAAAGGGAATGATTGTGACTGAAGGTTTTGACAAGCTGATATCAATGTTAAAATTCTCTTGTCTGACAAGGACAGAGTCATAGACACTGAATTTATCTAGAAACCTAAAAAGGTTACCCTTGTCTGAGGAATCAATGAACTGATTGGTAAATTGATCCTCCAACCATGAACTTGAAGAAACAACACAAGTCGATTCGTATGAGATTCTTCGAAAATGAGAAGACTGAGCAAATACCAAGATATCGTCCAAATAAGGAAATACCAAAACCCTATTCTCTGATTACAGAAAGAAAAGCACCGAGAACCTTTGAAAAAAATTCTTGGAACTGAGGCTAAGCCAAACGGTAGAGCCACAAAACTGGTAATGCTTGTCTAAAAAGAGAATCTCAGACACTAAAAGTGATCTGGATGAATCGGAATATGCAGATACACATCCTGTAAATCTATTGTAGACATATAATGCCCTTGCTAAACAAAAGGCAGGATAGTCCTACAGTAACCATCTTGAATGTTGGTATCCTAACATAATGATTCAATAATGATAGATCCGGAACTGGTCTGAAGGAATTGACCTTCTTTGGTACAATGAAGAGATAAAATAAAACCCCAGCCCCTGTTCCAGAACTGGAACTGGCATAAATACTCCAGCCAACTCTAGATCTGAAACACATTTCAGAAATGCTGAGCCTTTGCTGTGTTAACTGGGACACGGGAAAGAAAAGAATCTCTTAGCAGGAGGCCTTAACTTGAAGCCAATTCTGTACCTTTCTGAAACAATGTTTCTGAAACCAGAGATTAAGAACGGAATTTCTTTGAAGAAAACGTAATCTGCCCCATACCAGCTGAGCTGGAATAAGGGCCGCACCTTCATAGGTACTTAGGAGCTGGCTATAGGTTTCTATAAGGCTTGGATATATTCCAAACTGGAAATAGTTTCCAAACTGATACCGCTCCTGAGGATGAAGGATCAGGCTTTTGTTGCTTGTGAGGAAAGGAACGAAAATGATTATTTACCCTGGAAAGAAAGGGAAAGCAAAGTTGACTTAGAAGACATGTCAGCATTCCAAGTTTAATCCATAAAGCTATTCTAGCTAAAATAGCTAGAGACATATACCTGACATCAACTCTAATGATATCAAAAGATGGTATCACCAATAAAATTATTAGCATGTTATAGAATAAAAATAATGCTATAAAATTATGATCTGTTACTTGTTGCGCTAAAGCTTCTAACCAAAAAGTTGAAGCTGCAGCAACATCCGCTAAAAATATAGCAGGTCTAAGAAGATTACCTGAACATAAGTAAGCTTTTCTTAGAAAGGATTCAATTTTCCTATCTAAAGGATCCTTAAATGAAGTACTATCTGCCGTAGGAATAGTAGTACATTAGCAGGAGTAGAGACAGCCCCATAACCTTAGGGATTTTTGTCCCAAAAAACTCTAATCTGTCAGATGGCACAGGATATAATTTGCTTAAACGTCTAGAAGGAGTAAATAAATTACCCAAATTATTCCATTCCCTGGAAATTACTTCAGAAATAGCATCAGGGAGATAAAACACTTCTGGAATAACTACAGGAGATTTAAAAACCTTATTTAAACGTTTACATTTAGTATCAAGAGGACCAGAATCCTCTATTTCTAATGCAAATAACACTTCTTTAAGTAAAGAACGAATAAATTCCATCTTGAACAAATACAAAGATTTATCAGCATCAACCTCTGAGACAGAAACCTCAGAACCAGAAGAACCATTATCAGTATCAGAATGATGATGTTCATTTAAAAATTCATCTGAAAAAAAGAGAAGTTTTAAAAGACTTTTATGTATACTAGAAGGAGAAATAACAGACATAGCCTTCTTAATGGATTTAAAAAATAAAATCTCTTATGTTATCAGGAACACTCTGAAAATTAGATGTTGACGGAACAGCAACAGGTAATGTAACAGTACTAAAGGAAATTTTATCTGCATTAATAAGTTTGACATGACATGCAATACAAATAACAGCTGGAGAAACAGATACCAAAAGTTTATAGCAGATACACTTAGCTTGGTAGCTCCAGCATTGTGCAGTGATTTTCCTGAAGTATCTTCTGACTCAGTTGCAACGTGGAACATCTTGCAATATGTAAAAGAAAAAAACAACATATAAAGCAAAATTGATCAAATTCCTTAAATGACAGTTTCAGGAATGGGAAAAAATGCCAAAGAACAAGCTTCTAGCAACCAGAAGCAATAAAAAATGAGACTTAAATAATGTGGAGACAAAAGTGACGCCCATATTTTTTCGCGCCAAATAAGACGCCCACATTATTTGGCGCCTAAATGCTTTTTGGCGCCAAAAATGACGCCACATCCGGAACGCCGACATTTTTGGCGCAAAATAACGTCAAAGAATGACGCAACTTCCGGCGACACGTATGACGCCGGAAACGGAAATAGAATTTTTGCGCCAAAAAAGTCCGCGCCAAGAATGACGCAATAAAATTAAGCATTTTCAGCCCCCGCGAGCCTAACAGCCCACAGGGAAAAAGTCAAATTTTAAGGTAAAAAATGTTAAATTAAAATGCATTATCCCAAATATGAAACTGACTGTCTGAAAAATAAGGAAAGTTGAACATTCTGAGTCAAGGCAAATAAATGTTTGAATACATATATTTAGAACTTTATAAACAAAGTGCCCAACCATAGCTAGGAGTGTCACAGAAAATAAGACTTACTTACCCCAGGACACTCATCTACATATAGCAGATAGCCAAACCAGTACTGAAACGAGAATCAGCAGAGGTAATGGTATATATAAGAGTATATCGTTGATCTGAAAAGGGAGGTAAGAGATGAATCTCTACGACCGATAACAGAGAACCTATGAAATAGACCCCTTAGAAGGAGATCACTGCATTCAAATAGGCAATACTCTCCTCACATCCCTCTGACATTCACTGCACGCTGAGAGGAAAACCGGGCTCCAACTTGCTGCGGAGCGCATATCAACGTAGAATCTAGCACAAACTTACTTCACCACCTCCATCGGAGGCAAAGTTTGTAAAACTGAATTGTGGGTGTGGTGAGGGGTGTATTTATAGGCATTTTAAGGTTTGGGAAACTTTGCCCCTCCTGGTAGGAATGTATATCCCATACGTCACTAGCTCATGGACTCTTGCTAATTACATGAAAGAAATGAAGATTTATCAGTGTCTATATCTGAGGCAGAATCTTCTGAACCAGATAGATCCTCATCAGAAACAGATAAGTCAGAATGATGACGGTCACTTAAAAATTCATCTGAAATATGAGAAGTTTTAAAAGACCTTTTACGTTTACTGGAAGGAGGAATAACAGACAGAGCCTTCCTAATAGATTTAGAAACAAATTATTTTACATGAACAGGGACATCCTGAACATTAGACAGGTAATGGATTATTACTAATGGAAACACAATCTGCATTAGAAAGTTTATCATGACAGTTATCACAAACAACAGCCGGAGGAACAGTTACCGAAAGTTTACAACAGATGCACTTAACTTTGGTAGAACCAGCATCAGGCAGCGTCTTTCCAGAAGTAGATTCTGATCCAGGGTAAGGTTGCGACATCTTGCAATATGTAATAGAAAAAACAACATATAAAGCAAAATTATCAAATTCCTTAAATGACAGTTTCAGGAATGGGGAAAAAAAAATGCCAAATGAACAAGCCTCTAGCAACCAGAAGCAATGAAAAATGAGACTGAAATAATGTGGAAAAAAGGTGGAGACAAGAATGACGCCCACACTTTTTGGCGCCAAGAATGACGCCCACATTAATGGCGCCAAGTACAACGCCCATATTTTTTTGGCGCCAAGTATGACGCCACATCCTGTGACGCCGAAAAAACGACGCCCACAATTTTGGCGCAAAAAACGTCTGAACACATATACGTAAAAAAATGACGCAACCATGAACAAACTTCCAGAAATTACAAAATTTTTGCGCCAAAAAAGTCTGCGCCAAGAATGACGCAATAAATTGTAGCATTTTCAGCCCCCGCGAGCCTAACAGCCCACAGGGAAAAAAGTCAATTGAAAATTTTTTAAGGTAAGAAAAAAATATTTAATCATATGCATTATCCCAAATAATGAAACTGACTGTCTGAAATAAGGAATACTGATTATCCTGAATCATGGCAAATATAAGTTTAAACACATATATTTAGAACTTTACAAATAAAGTGCCCAACCATAGCTTTAGAGTGTCATAATAAAATAAGACTTACTTACCCTAAGACACTCATCTACATATAGTAGATAGCCAAACCAGTACTGAAACGAGAATCAGTAGAGGTAATGGTATATAAGAGTATATCGTCGATCTGAAAAGGGAGGTAGGAGAAGAAATCTCTACGACCGATGACAGAGAACCTATGAAATAGATCCCCTAGAGGAAGACCATTGTATTCAAATAGGCAATACTCTCTTCACATCCCTCTGACATTCACTGCACTCTGAGAGGAAAACCGGGCTCCAGCCTGCTGCGAAGCGCATATCAACGTAGAATCTAGCACAAACTTACTTCACCACCTCCATGGGAGGCAAAGTTTGTAAAACTGAATTGTGGGTGTGGTGAGGGGTGTATTTATAGGCATTTTGAGGTTTGGGAAACTTTGCCCCTCCTGGTAGGAATGTATATCCCATACGTCACTAGCTCATGGACTCTTGCTAATTACATGAAAGAAATACAATCTAGCTACGCAAGTTGCGCAGTACTACGCAATGTGCATAGAGAGATTGTAATTTAACTCCTCCTCCGTTGGTTTTCACTGATGTCCAGTCAGGCACTGTAGGGAGATGAGGTGCCACGTGGTGACACCATCAGAGGAGACTAATTCCTGCTTGATGGTGTCCACGGACCACTGGTTGGCGACCACTGCTCTAAAAGAATTAAGGTGTCACGAGAGTGTCATGGGAGTAGAATATCATAGCACACACTATTGATTAGTTTTCAACTAATCATCCTCTTTTCACTATTTTATCTTCTAAATATTTTTTCACACCTAATCATCATTTGACACCAGTAATTATTTTATTATATTATTTTATTTGATGAACTCCACACAATCATTTATAACACTAATCTTTCTTTATTAATTTCCTTACACTTAATTATCACTCTTCCTATTTTTTATTTATTTTGTATATGAATCAATAATACCTACTGATGTAATTCACACTCTTCTCATTTTTTAACCAAATTGGACATAAAACACTGTATACATATATATTAAGTTAGCATCACATACTCCATTATCCTAGATATCGAAATTACATAATTCACATGGAATAATAACTCGATTTATCAATATTCAGGCATTCCCTGGTAAGGGAATACATTTAGGGAGGGGGTTGATAGGATTGCCAACTAATATCTGAATATAACTGTAAAGCTATCAGAAAACTGGCACAATCACACTAGATAGTGAATGCCAATGGATTACATGGCAACTCTAGTTAAAAGTGAATGACCTTAATAATCTCATACAAATTTAATCACATTATAAAATTGGCACATATATACAATAACATTCAATAACATGAACGCTTACTTAAGAGTCAATATACTAAGTTTTAATAACATACAATCATTATTATAAATGCTCATATCATTTTGTTTAAAATGAATGTTGACTAGAGTGGGTGTTAAATTATATACGAACTACAACATATACGGCAAAGCAAGTGGTAACTACGACTTACTAAATGTAATTTATATTCGAATACATTCTATCAGGCTCTTAATCCACTTTAAATTGCAAGGTACCTATAATGCCCTAATCCATCTTAAATCGCTAAATAATGTGCTCAACTGATATCCAATAAGAACAAGACTTCAATAATGATGGACTTTAATGCCCACTTATTAGAAGATGACAGAGGCGGAACTTCCGGTCTATACCGGGTTTATATTCCCATACAACGTGCGGCCCCCTGCCTTTGATAAAGCCCAGAGGGGTGAAACACATCAGGGAGTTCTACAAGAGCTTATGGGGGCTCTTTTTTAAGGCATTGGAGATGTGGTATTATTACAACATCAGGGCACAATAATGTTCACTTTATAACCGCTTATACGTAACTGTGTCCGTGGCTAGCACTAAGATACGTTCTCTAACGTATGACTGTTGGTTAAGGCTGTGGCATATAACAAATATATGTATACCAGGGTTATTATATTCTGTGTAAGCGCAAAATAGAAGCGCTAATGACCTTTGTAATTTAAAATCTAAAACTTTATACTAATATCAGTTATTAGCAGCCAATATTGCAATTACCACTATTGAAGCAATAGGTAGTATAAGCGCAAAACAGAAGCGCTATTGACCTTTATAGCTTAAAAATCTAACACTTTATACAAATACCAGCTATTAACAGTATTGCAATTACTACTATTGAAGCAATCAGTACGGCGAGAAGCACTGCTTATTTATAACAGAACTATATAACTAATGCCGGAAGAGCGACGCCCTGTAGGGCTATACATACTTAGCTTTGTAGATTTGCTGCCAGTAATATTAACTATAACTGCATCAATGTATAAAGCAAGAGTGCTCTGGATACTTGAACATTTTGTTAATGAATAGTATCTGTTATAGGTAGAAACTCACTATACCAGCAACTAAAAACTACCATACTGCAAACTACCACCTATGTTCTTGCAATTGTGTTGGTAATTTATCCTTACTACAATCTATAAACAAGGGTGTCTTTTATATCCATATGACCTGAATAGTGGTATTCACCTATGCCACATTACCTTTAAACAGGCCACTATACACGTGTAAAAGCATAACACTACACCAACATTACCCCGGTCCTGGTTACAAATTTTGTATCCAAGTCTGTTACTTAGTATTGCTGAAATCGTTAACTCAATAACCACATGTGGATTAGCATACTATCCCAGACACTAGTTGCTATAAGCCAGTGTTTTTCAACCTAGTGTGCCGTGACAGATCCTCAGGTGTGCCGTGGCAGACTGACAGGCTTATCATCATTTAAAAAAAAAAAAAGCATGATGGGCCTCTGGTTCCTTTAGCCTCTGCGGCCGCCCACAGAGTTCTTCACTTGACTTCACTGTGCCATTTAAAGCTAGTCACATCTTGGTCGCGAACGTCAAGGAAATGCCTTGATAATGTGGAGCAAGGTCTCTCTCCTGATATATAGGACAGGTGTTCTCTGACTCGGGTCCCTACATCTCTTGTGGTTCTACCAACATAGGATTTAGAACACAAGGTGCAATCTATCAGGTAGATGACAAAAGTACTCCTGCAATTGATACACCCTTTGGTCTCAAAGGTATCACCAGTACTATAAGACTTGAATGTTCTACATATCCTGATGTGGTCACAGGATGTACATGTCCGTTTGCCACACTTATAAGTTCCATTATGGTGTAGCCATGAACTAGATCTTTCATCTCTGAGCATACTGGGGGAGAGTATGTTACCTAGGGATGCAGCCCGTTTAGCAAAGAACATGCACCGTCCCTCCACCTTGTCCCTCAGTTTGATATCCCCCATAAGTATGGGGACATTTTTCCCAACTATCCTGCAGATCTCATTGTATTGGTTAGAATAGGAAGTTATAAACTTTGGTTTTAAATGATTATCAGGGAATCTTCCCCTCTTTTTACTCTTACCAGTTAGCAATGCAATTCTGTTCATTTTACTCACTTCCTTGTGAGCTTTTTCCACCATCCCTCCAGGATAGCCCCTTTCTTCCTTGAGCCTATTTTTCAGGTCACTACTCTCCTCTTGGAATATAGCCTCCTGAGTACAGTTACACCGCACCCTCATAACTTGGCCTTTAGTAATACCCCTAAACACATGTCTAGGGTGGTTACTTTTTGCATGCAACAAGCTATTACCAGAAATTGGTTTTCTGTATAGTGAGCAAACAACCCTACTTTCTTGGGGCAAGCCTTTAAGGGTGATATCCAAATCGGAGATTACATCACTGCACCACTTGTAGGTAAACTGTTTACCAACTTCATTGACATTAAGTTTGTCGAGGAAATTCTTAGCCTTTTCCTGATCAGCTGCCCAAATCATGAGCAAGTCGTCAATATACCGGACATATTTAATATTACATCCAGATTGAAGGGTACCATTACCTCCATAGTCGTGGGTCCTCCCCCACCACCCCATAAAGAGGTTGGCGTAGGAGGGGGCAAACTTTGCCCCCATAGCAGTCACACATCTCTGGAGGTAGTAGCAACCGTGAAACATAAAAAAATTATGTTCCAAAAGGAACTTGACTGCACATACAATAAACTCCTTCATGCCTGATGTAAGGTCTGTATACAAATCCAAGTAAAACTCAATACCTTTCAGGCCATATGCGTGTGGTATCGAGGAGTACAGTGAAACAACATCAATTGTTAACCAACTGTACTCCTCTTTCCATACCACCTTCTCCATAAACACATATGGCCTGAGTGGTGTCCCTTATGTAGCTTGGCAATCTGGGGACCAATGGCTGCAGGAAATGGTCTACCAATTGTGACAATGGTTCCAGGATGGAACCAATTCCTGCAACTATAAGTCTACCCGTGACATTGATTATGCACCTTTGGGAGGTGCTGGAAAATGGGGATAACCGGATGTTTAACCATTAACTGCTTTGCTGTCATACAATCCATCAAAGCATCTTCCACCGCCTCATCAAGTAGGTGATTTAACTCTCTTGAAAACCTGGCTGTGGGATCTCTCGGGGGACAAAGATATGTTTCAGGTTCATTAAGTTGTCTACAGGCCTCAGTTATCTAACTATCCTTGTCCATGACTACAACGCTGCCACCTTTGTCAGATTGTTTAATGATTATGTTACCGTTACACTGTAAATTAGTTAGCGCTAATTTCTCTGATGGAAGACCTCAAGAGCTTTACCCCTAGCATGAAAGGGATAAAAAGATGGTTTCGGTTTAACCTTCGATATAGTCATAGGTGGGTATCCTGCTGTGTCCCCTCCCTCGCAGTAAACCTTCTAGTGATACCACAGCACATGTATCTGCAAAATCTAAATTATCATGTGTAGCTACATTTTGAACTATATCTTCACCTTCAGTGTTGTTCCCCAGATCTTAAAAATATTTACAAACTGTAAGGTCACAAACCAATTTATTCACATCAACTATGGTCTGGAATAAGTCAAAAAATTTTGACGGTACAAATCCCAGACCATAGTTGAGTACTTTTTGTTCAAACTCAGTTAACTCATATTTAGATATGTTAATCACCATGTCTACTGGTAATAAAAAAAAATTATATTTTAATTTTTCTTTAACTTCTGCCTAGTATTCAGGGCAGAGAGTGCTACAACGCATTCTTTGGTGGGAATTCTCTCTTTCCTTCCCACACATTGTTCCTCTGTCTAATTAAGGTATCATAGGTTCTCAGGCAGCCCGGCATCTGGAACCTCTAACGTAGACAGAACCTCCTTTAATAAAAAACCCAAGTGCTCAATTTTAAATCTAAAAGACGGTTCCTCCGCAGCAGGAGGCTTAGACGCTAACGACACCGACCCAGAACCTTCACCCTCTGAAGCTGCAGAAATTAAGTCATCATCGGATAACTGGGACATAATAGCTAAATCAGATAAATATTTAGATGGCTCTGGGTCAGAAGAGCTATGTTTAACCTTTCTCTTGCGTTAGCTGGAGTGAGGTAATGCACCGTTTGCAACTGCGCGGCAAAGTCCGCAGGAAGAAGGCCCCCTCCGAATGGAGGATTAGACGTGCTACGGGGAACAGCATGTGGAGTGGATAATGTAGCAAGGGTAGTAATCTCACAGGACGCAGAGTCCTGAGAGAGAGGTAGACGGCTCAGAGGGACTAAGAGCCTTAGCATGCTTATCTCCCTTCTTAGACTTTAAAACGGTGTTAAGGCATGTGGAACATAATTGTGTGGGCGGTGAAAATCACGGTGTCACGGATATCAGACGGCTAAGGCTACCCCCCACCCCCCTAAAACCTCAACCCTGTTGTTTCTCAGTGGTTTTTGGGCTCCTCAGAGCAACCACCATTTCTGGAGACTGTTTGCTCAGTGTTGGCTTGTTTTTGTGTTCAGAGAAGTTAGTTTATGACCAGGAAAACCCTCCTAGGCAGGCCGGCCTCCTGGAACTCCTGGTCGACCGCCTCACAACGGATACCCGCCTAACCCCTCTCTGGCTGGCCAGGCTCCTGGAACTCACGGTCAGCCACAGGACAGCAGAACACCCGCTAACTTTAACCCAGATCGCTCCAGCAACCATGTGCCCCAGAGCTCCGCTCTTCTGGGGATTAGTAGCCCCTGGAGAATACAAGGGGTGGGGGAATTTCCGGAGGGGAGCACCTTTGGGAACCGGGGTTTTGGACACCCCTAACCCCATAAATTCAACGGGCTGTAACTCCGGTCCCCAGGAACGAATCATGCTGATTTTTGGACTGTGAAATCTGGGGACCGAGAGCTTTAAAATGACACCACCGGGATCACCCTTAAACCGCCACCCCTATGTATTGGGATTATGTGAGACTGTGGCTCCTATGGAGGTGCCGGGCTGTCTGGAGGGGCGGGAATATAGTGGGATTGTCCAGGGTCTTATCAAGATGAGCTGACTGTATAAAAGGAGTGTGTGTATTCGATAAAATCAGTTCCTGTCTAACCTGAATGCTAGTGTGTCTAGTTATTTGGGTTGGTTTCAGCTAAAATCCCTTTCCTGGGCTACATAACAGCCTATTCCAGGCAGAGAAAGGATCCTCAGGCAGAGCTATCCAGTCTGGGTAGCTGGAGTCTGCCACAGGGTGGGACCCAGAATACTGGTGCTGTCGGGCATGAGGGGTGGCTACAGGCTGTGGTCACTTGCCAGCTACATAGCTGCAGTCGGCAGGAAGGAAGCAGGACCCGTTTGGCGGAGCTACCCAGTCGGGGTAGCCGGGGGTATCCGTCACATTGGCTGGCAGCGGTGGGATCTACTTCTTTTACAAGATTCCTGCTGACAGAGGAGACGTACCACAGTAGCCGGTAAATATGGAGGCAGAGTTCCTAGGTAGAGTACAAAAGATGCTGACCGGAACAAAGGATCCTTGTTTGGAACAGGACATTCTGACATGGAAGAACCTTGCCCTCCGAGACCTTTGCAACAGGAGCAGGAAAATGGAAAGGTCCTCCCCACGAATGACACAAGAGGCCGGGTACGGTGGACCGTGAGACTGCCTTTCCTGGGAGAACAGCCAAAGAAGGAATGGCTAGCTGTTCTACATAGACTGATCCAGCAAGAGATGTGGGTGGAGGAAGGCTATCGAGCCCTCCAATGGCTCGCTATGGAAGCGCAGCCATAGCTGGAGGAAGGATCCCCCACAGAGGGCTTTGGCGGCCCTGGATGGTTGTTTACAAAAAGGATAGAGGACCCACAGTTTGGGAGCGAGACAGACCAGGGTCTGGAGGATATCTCTGGGCTCCAAGAGGAACTGCTGGATCTCTTGGAGGAGACCTGGCTGCTGGACGATCTGGATTTTATAATTGACCAGGAAGAGGCACTGGACAAGGAATACAAGAGGCTGCTGGATCTCGCTAAGCAGCGTGCCAGGGGCATACAGATCTGGGGTGCAGCCCTCTGGGATTCATGGAGCTCGACTGTGGAGGAGTGGCAACAAAGAGAAAGGGAACCAGGGCTGCTGGATCCTGATCAGCAGTCTGGCTCTGAGCTTATAGCCTTGGACAAGGGAGTCACCCCAGCAGAAGTGCTGACAACAGGGCAGAGAGCCGCCGGCCTCTTCCCAGCACCTGTAACAGCTCCAGGAAACCTGGGAGCGGAGGTAGTCGTCCTCCCTCCCCTTACAGAGAACCCCTTGCAGGTAGAGATGGATGTCAATAAATCTCCCCAGCAGCAGAACCCCTTCCCGGGAGAGGAGACAGTCGGTCTCTCTCCCCAGCGGCAGAGCCATCCCCTGGGAGCGGAGGTAGTCGTCCTCCCTCCCCGTAAACAGAACCCCTTCCCGGGAGAGGAGACAGTCGGTCTCTCTTCCCAGTGGCAGAGAAAGGCTCCTCAGGCAGAGCTATCCAGCCTGGGTAGCTGGAGTCTGCCACAGGGTGGGACCCAGAGTACTGGTGCTGTCGGGCATGAGGGGTGGCTACAGGCTGTGGTCACTTGCCAGCTACATAGCTGCAGTCGGCAGGAAGGAAGCAGGACCCGTTTGGCTGAGCTACCCAGTCGGGGTAGCCGGGGGTATCCGTCACACACGGCCTCCCCACAATATAAACAGGTATGATTAAGTACAGAAGGAGTACCTTCTAACATGTCAGAGCACTCCATAGCTCAGGTTATACACAAATAAAAATGTTTTTTATTATAGAAAACTGCACCTTTATACTCCCAATAGCTGGGGCACTCACCACCTCCTAGACCCAGACAGTTAACAGAGGAAACGCTCTCCTCAGGTTCAAGTCTCAGCTGGAATGGAGGAAATGAACATAGACCACACCCGGTCACATGGAGTGCAAGACAGTACTTCCCCTGTTATTACAAGTACAGCATGTAATAGGAGTTGTGCAACACTTTCAAAAACAAAAGTGAAACTTAAAAGTGAAACCGGTTTGTTCCAGGCAAAAACAGTCTATTAGCCCAGGAAAAAAAAAAAATCACACAAAGCAGCATGTAAATAATTAATACACTGATGAATTAACCCCAACTGTTCAATAAACCTTCTTCAGAGGATATTAACCCTGGATCCCATCAAGGTACAAAGGAGCCAAACTGTGACCCTGTTATAGCGTTTTATGTGTAAAAATGTATACAATCTTACCTCCAGGATCCATGCTGTAGAACAGAACACAGCCTCTAAAGTGTGACAGTCTTATAGCAGCGCTCCTGACAGACTTGAGTGAGAGAAAGCAGGCAGTGAAACTCGTCAACACTGATTGCTTAGGAGCAGTTAGCAGTAATCTGAATGGATTCGCAGAAACACTTTCCCTGCATCTCTAGACTCTAACTTTCATCAATACTCTCACTGAGAGGTTGACATGACTACTTAAAACTCCAGTTCTATCTCGAAGGGCAGATACCCTTTTTCAGGACTATCCAAATCTTCTAACACTTCTCTGCCACCTCCTAATGTGATAAAAGGCAAAGAATGACTGGGGTAATGAGGAAGTGGGAGGGATATTTGAGCCTTTGGCCTGGTGGCCAGGTGTTGTATTTCCCAACAGTAAGGAATGAAGCATTGGACTCTCCCTATCTTAGGAAGGAAATCTCCATAACTGTTCCTAATAATCTCCCTAAAGGAGATATTAACCCTTGATCCTATTGAGGTACAGAGGTGTCACACCTTGACCCTATATAGGAGAACCTGCTATAACAGGTGTCTTTGCCTCCTCCTGGTGGCCAGGTATTGTATTTCCCAACAGTAAGGAATGAAGTTGTGGACTCTCCCTGCCTTATGGAAAGAAAAGAATTGTACTTACCCACAGGCACCCAACTACTGGAAGATAAAGTGCAATCCAGTAGAAAGCCAAACAAGTGCTGAAACATAAAAGCAGAGGAAATGGAATAGCAGTATACCAACAACCCAACAGGAGGCGGTGAAGGACAGGTCCGAAACAGCTGTGGCAGGTTTGTAACCAACTCCCATAAGGTGTAATTGTGTCAATACTCAATCATTCTTCCATCAATCAGCAGCACTCTGGGGGGAAATTTGACCTAAACTCTGTCTGAGAACCCTTCTTACAAAAAAACATCCGGAGCACCTTCATTCTCCATCTACCTCCAGTAAAGGCAAAATCAAGACTAGTTTCTAGTAAGGTGGGAGGGGTTTTTATAGAGCTCATGGGGTTTGGAAATCTTTGCCTCCTTCTAGTGGCCAGGAATAGTAATTCCCAGGAGTAATCAATAATGGACTCTCACCACAAGACATTAGTTGCAAAGCAGTAAAACAAATTATGCTTACCTGATAATTTCCTTTTCTTCTGATGGAAAGAGTCCACAGCTGCATTCATTACTTTTGGGAAATAAGAACCTGGCCACCAGGCAGAGGCAAAGACACCCCAGCCAAAGGCTTAAATACTCCTCCCACTCCCCTCATCCCCCAGTCATTCTGCCAAGGAACAAGGAACAGTAGAAGAAATATCAGGGGGAAAGGTGCCAGAAGAATATAAGGATGCCCCACATAAAATTATGGGTGGGGAGCTTTGGAGTCTTTCCATCAGAAGAAAAGGAAATTATCAGGTAAGCATAATTTATGTTTTTCTTCTTAAATGGAAAGAGTCCACAGCTGCATTCATTACTTTTGGGAAAACAATACCCAATCTATAGAGGACATTGAATGCCAAGACAGGAGGGTACATAGGCGGCCCATACTGAGGGCACCAGGCCTGAACCGCTACCCAATAAAAAACCCTGCTTCGTCCGAAGCAAAGAAAATTTCAAGAGGAAAAGCCCCAATGACACTGACTCGCAGTTAGTCCAGAAGCCAAACTAGAGACCGCAAACGGACTCGCCTGAGCCAACAGTCCTCCAGGAGACGCGCAACAAACGGTCCCCCACCTCTCACCCACCACAAATTAAGGGGACACCAGCTGAAAACCCCAAGGGGACAAGGCAAAGGAGGACTAAGGAAACCAAAAGGTCCCCTAATACAAAAAAAGAACACCTCCAAAAGTGATCCCAGCTCACAGGGACCGAAACAGGGAAAGGAGGCCACGCCAATACCAAGGGAAACCCGGGATAAGACCAGGCACAAAGACAGAACAGACGTCTCTCCAACATCCTGCAAGCATGGAATGGAACTGAAGAGGTAAAGTCCTCCAAGTGTCTGACCATAGAATACTAAGGTATTCGACCATGAAAAAGTGTATAATACACTCAGGTCAAAAACCCCAAGTTTGAGAACACAGAGTCCATAACAGGACAACACAGAGGGTACTTGTGAGGAAGCAGTCAAGCAAGAAACAGACCACAACCGGAAAAGCAACCCCCGGACAGAGGGCACGCTCCAGGCAACCTAAATCGCCGGACCTACACACAGGTCCCTAAAAATGGGAACACAAAACCTCAATCGAGGCCCCCCCGAGAAGGAGAGTATACCCTCAAAACCTGAAGGAAGAGTAAACCCTCTTCTGAAATCAATAGAGCAAGTGAAAAAAAAATCTATACCTTAGACTGAGCTAACAGGATAGACTCAACAAGCCCACACATCCGTAGGAGACTGCGACCCGAACGCAGAGCCTTAGACCTCTCGGCCATCCTGACTCGCAGATCCACACCCAGCTAGACCAACCCGGCCTCAGGGATCCAACACAGGGGAACAAAGAATCCCGAAAACAGCACAGCCATCCCGACAGAGTACAAGTACAACCCGACTCTGAAACAGACAACAAGGCCATAGACCAAAGGATCTATCCAAATAAAAGGCCCAACAAGTCTGACTTGGAGCCAGCAAGACCCCAGGAGGAACCAATCCCACCTTTCTGCCTCCCATCCAGGAGAAGCCAGCAAGGATTCCATCTCCATAGGGAGGAGAAGATCCCCTAAAGAAAAGGGATGATGCCGGAAGGGCAACGACTC
The DNA here is from genome assembly GCF_027579735.1 of Bombina bombina. Classification (NCBI taxonomy): domain Eukaryota; kingdom Metazoa; phylum Chordata; class Amphibia; order Anura; family Bombinatoridae; genus Bombina; species Bombina bombina. The sequence goes on along the minus strand of NC_069503.1, from coordinate 617,804,297 downwards.
CTCAAGGCCCGAAGGCACAAACTAATGGGAAGATAAATTCCCAACACAGATGCCCTAGAAAAGGACCCCCCTACAAATAGCTTGCCAAGCAGAGGCCTAGCCAACCCATTCGCCTGCAGAGCAGGGAATCAACAGGAACACTGGCAAGCTGACCAAGGGAATGCAACCCTAAGGTGCACCGGAAATGCCAGCAGCTAGGTATAAACCAACAACTCTTGAAGCGCAAGCCACACAGCTAACCACAAGATGACACAGGCTACTCCTGTGGCAAAGAGTAAAAAATACTCCAAAAACCTGGCCAACCATGACCCGGTCAGGTAGATGGAAAAAGGTGGAACTGAACCACTCTGTCCCTAGACAGCTACAGGTTTGAAGCCTGAACCCCAGACCACTGAGGATCATCTGGGGCCACGTTCCCACAACCGTGGAACACCTCGGACCAGCCCTGAGATCCAAAATTCCACCCAAAACTGGGTCAGGAAAAAAGCCAAGCAAAGCTTCAGCAACCAGAAGTCTCAGGGAGAAAAACAGGCCCAGGCACCTAATAGTTCAGGAAAACCTTACCCTAGAACTAAACACCCCATCTGGCCAAAAAGCCAGACACAAGGGATATGGATGAATATCCAGAGAATCCAGATAGCGAGAAGAACTCGAAAGCCCCAACCAAAGGAACCACCCCTATCTAAAGTCCAACGCTCCAAGGAGCACGGCTAGAAGTTGTATGAAGATACTTACTAAAGCCTCAGGACAACCAAGGGATACCTTAAGGTAAAAAAAAAATCCTACTAGCAGGGCTAGTCTCCCTATCACCTCCGCTCAAGCAGAGGACACAAGGAAGAAAAAGGCACTAAGCCTACCCAGCTCCGGAAAACCCTGAGCTAATCAAAGTCCCTGCAGGGAACAACCATCACCCGGAAACACAGATCCCTAAAAGGAGATCCAACTCACCCGGAGATAATGGAAGAAGACCCAAAGGTCTCTTATAACTCCCAGACAGTACACGACAAAGAGTAAAAGCTGCATCTAGAAACACTATAAACAGCTTACGCGTATACCTGCAAGGTGGGAAGAGCTGCAACTGGTTTCAAACTGCAAACCTTTTGCATGCTAGACAGCTATCCTGTACAAGCTGTTGGATCAAGCCCAAAAGGACAAATCCAGAGGCCTAAAAAAACTGCGGTAAGGGGCGTTAAGCCCTCCAACCCTCCACCACATGGGGGAGGCTCTAGGTTCTGATGGAATCAGATGTCTGATAGAGTGACACAGCAGGAAACTCCCCTGCCCGACCATCTATGACTGAAGGCTATAAGGACTGAAACAATCCTTCCCACCTCACGGACCCACAGGTCCTCTCGATTGCTTAGTTGAACATGAAAAACAATAACAACCTGAGCACTCTGCGTTTCTACCGAACCAGCTGAGCAGAACAGCGCCACGTGTCTGAACATCCGCAAGACCGAACAAACCCGACAGGACCTAGGGTCCCAACAGGCAAGCTGCATAAATTCTCCCTCGTAGGGGAAAAAACAGAAAACAGACATTTTTAACATAGGACTAACATGTCCAAAACGACTTCTGAAGAAGTAATAGAGTATCAATCCCAGAAAGTTCTCGAAGGAAACAAAAACAAATAAAAGACATCCCATCGGATATAAATAAAATATAAGGCAACCCAGAGGTTAATACCCAAAAAGACGCAGGCCTACTCGCAGGACCAGCCAAACTGAACCCTATCTTACAAAACTGGGAAAGATCTCAAACAAATGACAATCAGGAGATTACTTCATCCCCACATGTCCAATGAGGTGCACCATTCGAATTATCAGACTTAAAATCCCGGTAACTGGTAACAATAGGGTCATTCAATAACTAAAAAAACATGTCTGAGCAACACGCGAAGGTGCGCAATCCAATAACGAAAGGCACAACACTCAGGGACAGATACCCCCGTGGGGAACTGTAGAGGCCCTCCCTAAAGCGGAAGGCCTGGGACAATAGGGCACGAGCACATTCTCAAATAAACGTCTGGACTCTGCAGACGAACAATCGCCGACATTATGTGGAAGCGAAAACGTGCTGCAACCTCCGGGGGAAACAAGCCACCCCGCATGGAGGAACCATAAACTGGGTTACCCGCATGTGCAGAAGTATGATTTGGTAGGGAACTCGCCTCTCTGAGGACAGGACCCCCAGAGGCGGATGGCTCAGCCGTCCCTTGATTCCCCAAGCCCGAGGAACCGTGCGCTCTGAAATGGCATACGGAACAAAACTGGTTGACAGGAGTCAACGAGGCCACTCCGGATTCATCACCGGACACAGAATCTGAACTCAAAATAGTCTCAGTATCAGAATCCCCCATAACTGGATAGAGGATATTTAAATATGGACTAAAAGTAGTAAAACAAAAACCGGCACCTGACACCCACAATGGCTGGGGCACTCACCACCAAATATGACCAGACCCCTGCGGACTAGAAAATTTCCTTCGCCACGCAGTCGGGAATGCGGAAATGGATAAACGGACCGTAACCACGCCCGAACACAAGGTGAACCGTACAGTCAAAAAAAGGCGTGCGCCAACCAAAAGGCTGCGTCACTTCCAAAGGCCTCAATGTTCCAACCACAAGCCCAGTAAACATCACACATAAGCAGGTTGAATCACAAACATGATTATAAACCCCCCCTGTTTAATAACCCAACTCAGGAGATATTAACCCTCGATTCCAAGATACTGATAGAGACTCACTGAGACCCTTATATATAAGTTAGACCCGCAAGGTCGTAGCCTCTCTGGAAACATTCACATTACATTGACGAATAAAGTAAAATGAAGCTATCTTACCGGAATCTACGCCGTGGAACAGGAACACAGCCCTTCAAGTGTGACGGATAGTAGCATCGCCTCCGCCATGGACTTGAGAGAAGAAAGCAGGCAGCAAAGCGAAGTTAGACAATGCCGATTGCTTGAGGAGCTGTTAATATGAGTCGAGATGGTATCGCAGAAAGAAACTCCCTGCATCACCGGACTCTAACCTTCATCCAAGCCCTCACTGAGAAACTGACAGGACTCTTTAAAACTCCTGTCCCATGCTGAAGAGTATTACCCTCCATAAGAGGCAAAAACAAAAATTCTGACACTTCTCTGCCATCCTCCAGGGACGAAAGGCAAAGAATGACTGGGGGATGAGGGGAGTGTGAGGAGTATTTAAGCCTTTGGCTGGGGTGTCTTTGCCTCCTCCTGGTGGCCAGGTTCTTATTTCCCAAAAGTAATGAATGCAGCTGTGGACTCTTTCCATTTAAGAAGAAAAACAGAATATAAAATAAAAGTAAAAAAGCACCGATATAAAAAGTATATGACAAGCTACATATACGAAATATATAATTGTATGTCATCTGCCAAATGGTTAGAAGCAGTTATACCTGAGATTGATACACGTCACAGGTGGTTATTAAATAGTAAAAGTACTCATGCACTGATCAAACTGCGACCTAGGGTTTGTATGTTCATATTTATGCAGTCTATAGCTGTCTGTGCTCCTTGGTTTCTATTAAGTATGTAGATCTAAGGGTATAAGCCACCGCTAGTAGGTTGGACAAACAGACATCACAACAAAAAGCAACAAGGTATGCATAGCGCAGGATATTGCATTGTCATTTATACGTTATTTTAGTGATGGCCAATCAGTCCCTCTGCTTGCTAAAATGTTGCACAGCACTTTCAATATTTATATTGGGCCCACAACAAAAGTAATAACAAAACTGTTTAGAAAAAGAGCTTGAAAGTGAGAGGAGAGGGAAAGCAGGGTTGGGAAGGGAATGTTCATATTCCATGGGATGCAGACATTTTTAAATTCTATTTAACAGTAATATGTACCAGATATGCAAATAAAATGTTTGTAAAGCCTTTATTTAAAAAAAAAAAAAAATTATCTGTGTTACATCTTTACTTTATGGAATTTTAGAAAATAAAAATGGTCATCAAGGTATTATTTTTAACAAATCATAAGGTTAAACATTAATTTGCTCTCCATAAAAATATACAGGACCATACATGAATATACTTAAACAGTCACAAATTCAATCATTCTTTTAGTATTTCATCTTTACTCTCAACAGCACCATTTGAGCAGTCCTTGGAAGAAACATCTTTATTTTTTTCTTGGTCCAAATCCGCAGGCCTCATATTACCTTCCGAGAGCCCTTCATTAGCATCTATATCCAGATTTCCCTGTTGAACATCACAGTCCTCTTTCACACTACTAATGTCCTCATCTTGACGGTCTGTGGAGACCTCACTTTCAGCAGACAAGTTTTCAGAGGTTTCCTTTTTATCTTTAAATACTTCTACCCCCATCATTCTCAGGTAATGGAGTCTCTCGTTCTTTGGAACAAAAGAACGAATAGAAGTTTTCCCACGCCAGCCACACAGAACAATGGAGCACTGAAGAGTGTCAGGTTTCCTAGGAAACACATTGTGATATTTACCTATCTAAGAAGGTAATGATATAAAATAGTTGTTTATGCATTTTTCATTACAGTGCAAATGAGTAGAATCTTTTGTGCATCCTAAGAAGGTCATAACGAGCGTATAATATGCACAATAAACACAGATGGTGTCATGCATTTTAGTACAATTATAATAAATTAAATTGGGTTTTGCACAGATAAATAAAAAAAACATGAAAAACTAAACTAAAAAAACTCTGTTGTACAGATACTGTGGATACTGAAAGCTTCAATGCTACTTACATTTTTCTTTAAAGTATACTTACTGTGGATCAGGCTCATATTTAAGCACAATACTTCCCATAACTGAAAATATAAAAGCAAAATAAATTTAATAAAAATGCATTGCAACTAATGTATTACTGTTAAGCTGTGATACTTTCTTTTTGTCATATCAACATGTACTAGATTAAAACATTCTAAATATACATACATTACTGTGCATATAAAAAAGTAAGTTCCAAAACGAAGCCTTAAAAAAAAATAAAAAAAAAAATGCTTTATTCCAGAGTTAAAAGTATACAGGAGACATGTGTGTTTTCTCCATGGTAGTACAAAAGTCTGACCGTAATCATAGACTGATTAGTCTCATGTGAAACACCAATTTAAACACAATGCATCACCCCCTGATAGGTTAAAAACAATTGGCCAAGATTTAACCCTATACGTTCAAGAAAAGGCTGCACACACTTAACCAAAGGTTGGTGCATATGCAAATACATTATATTATATATATTTGTATTAAAAAAAAGCAAAAAACTGATTATTGATAACATGTCAATTCTAGACATACAATGAAGATGCATAAACACAGGTAAGATTATACACACTCTTAATAATCAAGAGTTTTGTAAGCATCAAAATATCATATGCTTATTAACTCCTGCAATACTTAATGAAAGTACTTAATTAAACCATCAAGTGGAAAGTACTAGTGCCCTTATATATTGTGTGGGCAACTATGATAACGTTATTAAAATGCAGGAGTGCATAAGCACTGCTATGAAGAAAAGAGAAATAACATACATAAATACTGCCTACTTAATATCAACCACAAATAACATTGTGTTAGTAATCGTATATCTATTATATAGATATCTCAGACCAAATCATTATATGAATATAAATTTACATATCCAAGAAGAAAGACTAAACAGCATAGTGTGACTGAAGTGTTAGTATATATGTATTGTTAAGTTATTATATTATGAATAGGCATAAAGTAATTCCCCTTTATACGTTCTATTAATCGAAACATGGAACAAGAGACACTTGTAAACCTCCACCCTTTTTGTAACTAAATGTATTTATATCTATAGTTATGCATTACTGCAAACTATAGAGTACATATATTCATCTTGAAGCATACTCAAAACGTACATTAAAGGGACACTGAACCCAAATTTTTTCTTTTGTGATTCAGATAGAGCATGCAATTTTAAGCAACTTTCTAATTTACTCCTATTACCAATTTTTCTTTTTCAAATAAAGATAGCAAGAGAACGAAGGAATCTAAGCTTCTTTTTTGCTTCAGAACTCTGTATAGCACTTTTATTGGTGGATGAATTTATCCACCAATCAGCAAGAACAACCCAGGTTGTTCACCAAAAATGGGTCGGCATCTAAACTTACATTCTTGCATTTCAAATGAAGATACCAAGAGAATGAAGAAAATTTGATAATAGGAGTAAATTAGAAAAAAAAAAATTTTGGGTTTAGTGTCCCTTTAAGATGATATGCTAATGAATATTCTAATCTACTCAAAAATAGAAGAAGCATAGTGCATAAAACCAGATACATTAATATTGTTAAAGCTATACTGGATAAGGAAATCAACCCACATTTATCCAAAACACACAAAAGGAGGCAAGGGAGGGGGCAAGTGAACTTTGCATGTTGTTAAAGTATAAGAGTAAAATTATACTAAGTGGAGAAAAGCAACTATCTCTACCAAAAGTTGATTATGTTGAACTCAGAGTTAAAACCCTGTGGAAGCAAACTCTGTAGTTTAAAAATCCAGTAAATTTCTTGTCTACACAGAATTGGAAATGTATCGCCCCCCCCAGGGGGTCTCATGGTGTGCTCTATCGCTTGCCACCTAAATGTGTTAACATTTTTGTGGTGTCTATCAATGAAATGTTTCGAGAGAGCAGATTACTGTGCATATTCTACATGAATAAAGAAATATTGCAATAGATATTAGATATTATAAATTATAGATGAAATACAGGCTCCAAGACAAACTGAGCATCTGCATCACAACTTCCTACAATATAAAAAATGTTCTGTATTTCTGCTCAAATTAAATGCACCTTGCATTTATCTTTGCAATCTAACTAGCTACTGGAGTGTTTTTGTAAGTCATCCAGTTTAACATTTAAGGTATTAAAGTAAAAGCAGTAAATACAGAGAAAAAAAAAGACAAATGATCGCCAACATCTGAGATCATGATGTACTGGCTGTTTCTTACATGTAATTGGCAAGAGTCCATGAGCCAGTGACGTATGGGATATACAATCCTACCAGGAGGGGCAAAGTTTCCCAAACCTCAAAATGCTTATAAATACACCTACCACCACACCCACAACTCAGTTTTACAAATTTTGCCTCCTATGGAGGTGGTGAAGTAAGTTTGTGCTTGATTTTTATGATTTCTTCTATGATAAGCGCTTCTAAGCATTCTAAAGCCCAATTCCTCTCAGAGTACAGTGTTTGTCAGAGGGATGTGAAGAGAGTATCGCCTATTGATTTTTATGGTTTCTCTCACGGGAAATCTTTTCAAGGGTTCTCTGTTATCGGTCGTAGGGATTCATCTCCTACCTCCCTTTTCAGATCGACAATACACTCTTATATACCATTACCTCTGCTGATAGTTTTCAGTACTGGTTTGGCTATCTGCTATATGTGGATGGGTGTCTTTCGGTAAGTATGTATCATTATTTAAGACACTCAGCTATGGTTGGCGCTTTATGTATTTTTATAAAGTTCTAAATATATGTGTTTACTTATATTTGTCATGAGTCAGGTCTATGTATATTTCCCTTTGCAGTCTAGCAGTTTCAGTATGGGAATCGTGTTTTAGGAAATTATTTTTTTTAATATTTTCTTACCTGGGGTTTAGTCTTTTTTCCTATTTGACTTTTTTCCCCTTAAAAATTTGCGGGCAAATCTATGCTCGCGAGGACGCAAAATTCTGTTATTTATTGTGTCATTCTTGGCGCGAGAATTTTTTTTGGCACGAATAAAAACATAATTTATGCTTACCTGATAAATTTATTTCTCTTGTAGTGTATCCAGTCCACGGATCATCCATTACTTGTGGGATATTCTCCTTCCCAACAGGAAGTTGCAAGAGGATCACCCACAGCAGAGCTGCTATATAGCTCCTCCCCTCACTGCCATATCCAGTCATTCGACCGAAACAAGACGAGAAAGGAGAAACCATAGGGTGCAGTGGTGACTGTAGTTTAATTAAAATTTAGACCTGCCTTAAAAGGACAGGGCGGGCCGTGGACTGGATACACTACAAGAGAAATAAATTTATCAGGTAAGCAAAAATTATGTTTTCTCTTGTTAAGTGTATCCAGTCCACGGATCATCCATTACTTGTGGGATACCAATACCAAAGCTAAAGTACACGGATGATGGGAGGGACAAGGCAGGATTAAGCGGAAGGAACCACTGCCTGTAGAACCTTTCTCCCAAAAACAGCCTCCGAAGAAGCAAAAGTGTAAAATTTTGAAAAGGTGTGAAGCGAAGACCAAGTCGCAGCCTTGCAAATCTGTTCAACAGAGGCCTCATTTTTAAAGGCCCAGGTGGAAGCCACAGCTCTAGTAGAATGAGCTGTAATCCTTTCAGGGGGCTGCTGTCCAGCAGTCTCATAGGCTAAGCGTATTATGCTCCGAAGCCAAAAGGAGAGAGAGGTTGTCGAAGCTTTTTGACCTCTCCTCTGTCCAGAGTAAACGACAAACAGGGCAGATGTTTGACGAAAATCTTTAGTAGCCTGTAAGTAAAACTTCAAGGCACGGACTACGTCCAGATTATGCAAAAGACGTTCCTTCTTTGAAGAAGGATTAGGACACAATGATGGAACAACAATCTCTTGATTGATATTCCTGTTAGAAACCACCTTAGGTAAAAACCCAGGTTTGGTATGCAGAACTACCTTGTCTGAATGAAAAATCAGATAAGGAGAATGACAATGTAAGGCAGATAACTCAGAGACTCTTCGAGCCGAGGAAATAGCCATCAAAAACAGAACTTTCCAAGATAAAAGTTTAATATCAATGGAATGAAGGGGTTCAAACGGAACTCCCTGAAGAACTTTAAGAACCAAGTTTAAGCTCCACGGGGGAGCAACAGTTTTAAACACAGGCTTAATCCTAACCAAAGCCTGACAAAATGCCTGGACGTCTGGAACTTCTGCCAGACGCTTGTGCAAAAGAATAGACAGAGCAGAGATCTGTCCTTTTAAAGAACTAGCTGATAAGCCTTTGTCCAAACCCTCTTGGAGAAAGGACAATATCCTAGGAATCCTAACCTTAATCCATGAGTAACTCTTGGATTCACACCAATAAAGATATTTACGCCATATCTTATGGTAGATTTTCCTGGTGACAGGCTTCCGAGCCTGTATTAAGGTATCAATGACTGACTCGGAGAAGCCACGCCTTGATAGAATCAAGCGTTCAATCTCCATGCAGTCAGTCTCAGAGAAATTAGATTTGGATGATTGAAAGGACCTTGTATTAGAAGGTCCTGCCTCAGAGGCAGAGTCCATGGTGGAAGAGATGACATGTCCAGTAGGTCTGCATACCAGGTCCTGCGTGGCCACGCAGGCGCTATCAGAATCACAGATGCTCTCTCCTGTTTGATTTTGGCAATTAGTCGAGGGAGCAGAGGAAACGGTGGAAACACATAGGCCAGGTTGAAGAACCAAGGAGCTGCTAGAGCATCTATCAGCGTGGCTCCCGGGTCCCTGGACCTGGATCCGTAACAAGGAAGCTTGGCGTTCTGGCGAGACGCCATGAGATCCAGTTCTGGTTTGCCCCAACGATGGACCAGTTGAGCAAACACCTCCGGATGGAGTTCCCACTCCCCCGGATGAAAAGTCTGACGACTTAGAAAATCCGCCTCCCAGTTCTCTACGCCTGGGATGTGGATTGCTGACAGGTGGCAAGAGTGAGACTCTGCCCAGCGAATTATTTTGAGACTTCTAACATCGTTAGGGAACTCCTGGTTCCCCCTTGATGGTTGATGTAAGCCACAGTCGTGATGTTGTCCGACTGAAATCTGATGAACCTCAGTGTTGCTAACTGAGGCCAAGCTAGAAGAGCATTGAATATTGCTCTTAACTCCAGAATATTTATTGGGAGGAGTTTCTCCTCCTGAGTCCGCGATCCCTGAGCCTTCAGGGAGTTCCAGACTGCACCCCAACCTAGAAGGCTGGTATCTGTTGTTACAATCGTCCAATCTGGCCTGCGAAAGGTCATACCCTTGGACAGATGGACCCGAGAAAGCCACCAGAGAAGAGAATCTCTGGTCTCTTGATCCAGATTTAGTAGAGGGGACAAATCTGAGTAATCCCCATTCCACTGACTTAGCATGCATAATTGCAGCGGTCTGAGATGCAGGCGCGCAAATGGCACTATGTCCATTGCCGCTACCATTAAGCCGATTACTTCCATGCAGTGAGCCACTGACGGGCGTGGAATGGAATGAAGGACACGGCAAGCATTTAGAAGTTTTAATAACCTGGACTCCGTCAGGTAAATTTTCATCTCTACAGAATCTATAAGAGTCCCTAGGAAGGAGACTCTTGTGAGTGGTGATAGAGAACTCTTTTCCACGTTCACTTTCCACCCATGCGACCTCAGAAATGCCAGAACTATCTCTGTATGAGACTTGGCAATTTGAAAGCTTGACGCCTGTATCAGGATGTCGTCTAGATACGGAGCCACCGCTATGCCTCACGGTCTTAGAACCGCCTGAAGTGAGCCCAGAACCTTTGTAAAAATTCTCGGGGCAGTGGCCAACCCGAAGGGAAGAGCTACAAATTGGTAATGCCTGTCTAGAAAGGCAAACCTTAGGAACCGATGATGATCTTTGTGAATCGGTATGTGAAGGTAGGCATCCTTTAAGTCCACTGTGGTCATGTACTGACCCTCTTGGATCATGGGTAGGATGGTCCGAATAGTTTCCATTTTGAATGATGGAACTCTGAGGAATTTGTTTAAGATCTTTAGATCCAAGATTGGTCTGAAGGTTCCCTCTTTCTTGGGAACCACAAACAGATTTGAATAAAATCCCTGTCCTTGTTCCGTCCGCGGAACTGGATGGATCACTCCCATTACTAGGAGGTCTTGCACACAGCTTAGGAATGCCTCTTTCTTTATCTGGTTTGCTGATAACCTTGAAAGATGAAATCTCCCTTGTGGAGGAGAAGCTTTGAAGTCCAGAAGATATCCCTGAGATATGATCTCCAACGCCCAGGGATCCTGAACATCTCTTGCCCACGCCTGGGCGAAGAGAGAAAGTCTGCCCCCCAATAGATCCGTTTCCGGATAGGGGGCCGTTCCTTCATGCTGTCTTGGGGGCAGCAGCAGGCTTTCTGGCCTGCTTGCCCTTGTTCCAGGACTGGTTAGGTTTCCAGGCCTGTCTGGAATGAGCAACAGTTCCCTCTTGTTTTGAAGCGGAGGAAGTTGATGCTGCTCCTGCATTGAAATTTCGAAAGGCACGAAAATTAGACTGTTTGGCCTTTGATTTGGCCCTGTACTGAGGAAGGGTATGACCCTTGCCTCCAGTAACGTCAGCAATAATTTCCTTCAAGCCAGGCCCGAAAAAGGTCTGCCCCTTGAAAGGAATGTTGAGTAATTTAGACTTTGAAGTCACGTCAGCTGACCAGGATTTAAGCCATAGTGCCCTACGCGCCTGGATGGCGAATCCGGAATTCTTAGCCGTTAGTTTAGTCAAATGAACAATGGCATCAGAAACAAATGAGTTAGCTAGCTTAAGCGTTCTAAGCTTGTCAATAATTTCATTCAATGGAGCTGTCTGGATGGCCTCTTCCAGGGCCTCAAACCAGAATGCCGCCGCAGCAGTGACAGGCGCAATGCATGCAAGGGGCTGTAAAATAAAACCTTGTTGAATAAACATTTTCTTAAGGTAACCCTCCAATTTTTTATCCATTGGATCTGAAAAAGCACAACTGTCCTCAACCGGGATAGTGGTACGTTTTGCTAAAGTAGAAACTGCTCCCTCCACCTTAGGGACCGTCTGCCATAAGTCCCGTGTAGTGGCGTTTATTGGAAACATTTTTCTAAATATAGGAGGTGGGGAAAAGGGCACACCGGGTCTATCCCACTCCTTGCTAATAATTTCTGTAAGCCTTTTAGGTATAGGAAAAACGTCAGTACACACCGGCACCGCATAGTATCTATCCAGCCTACACAATTTCTCTGGAATTGCAACTGTGTTACAGTCATTCAGAGCAGCTAATACCTCCCCAAGCAATACACGGAGGTTCTCAAGCTTAAATTTAAAATTAGAAATCTCTGATTCAGGTTTCCCCGAGTCAGATGTCACCCACAGACTGAAGCTCTCCGTCCTCATGTTCTGCATACTGTGACGCAGTATCAGACATGGCTCTAACAGCATTTGCGCGCTCTGTATCTCTCCTAACCCCAGAGCTATCGCGCTTGCCTCTTAATTCAGGCAATCTAGATAATACCTCTGACAGGGTATTATTCATGATTGCAGCCATGTCCTGCAAGGTAATCGCTATGGGCGTCCCTGATGTAATTGGCGCCATATTAGCGTGCGTCCCCTGAAGGGGAGGTGAAGGGTCTGACACGTGGGGAGAGTTAGTCGGCATAACTTCCCCCTCGACAGAACCCTCTGGTGATAATTCTTTTATAGATAAAGACTGATCTTTACTGTTTACGGTGAAATCAATACATTTAGTACACATTCTCCTATGGGGCTCCACCATGGCTTTCAAACATAATGAACAAGTAGGTTCCTCTGTGTCAGACATGTTTAAACAGACTAGCAATGAGACTAGCAAGCTTGGAAAACACTTTAAAACAAGTTTACAAGCAATATAAAAAACGTTACTGCGCCTTTAAGAAACACAAATTTTCCCAAATTTTGAAATAACAGTGAAAAAATGCAGTTACACTAACGAAATTTTTACAGTGTATGTAATAAGTTAGCAGAGCATTGCACCCACTTGAAAATGGATGATTAACCCCTTAATACCAAAAACGGAATAACATGACAAAAAACGTTTTTTAAACAGTCACAACAACTGCCACAGCTCTACTGTGGCTTTTTACCTCCCTCAATACGACTTTTGAAGCCTTTTGAGCCCTTCAGAGAAGTCCTGGATCATGCAGGAAGAAGCTGGATGTCTGTGTCTGTAATTTTTGCTGTGCAAAAAAAACGCCAAAATAGGCCCCTCCCACTCATATTACAACAGTGGGAAGCCTCAGGGAACTGTTTCAAGGCAAAATTCAAGCCAGCCATGTGGAAAAAACTAGGCCCCAATAAGTTTTATCACCAAACATATGTAAAAAACGATTAAACATGCCAGCAAACGTTTTAAAATACACTTTTATAAGAGTATGTATCTCTATTAATAAGCCTGATACCAGTCGCTATCACTGCATTTAAGGCTTTACTTACATTACTTCGGTATCAGCAGCATTTTCTAGCAAATTCCATCCCTAGAAAAATATTTTAACTGCACATACCTTATTACAGGAAAACCTGCACGCTATTCCCCCTCTGAAGTTACCTCACTCCTCAGAATATGTCAGAACAGCAAAGGATCTTAGTTACTTCTGCTAAGATCATAGAAAACGCAGGCAGATTCTTCTTCTAAATACTGCCTGAGATAAACAGTACACTCCGGTACCATTTAAAAATAACAAACTTTTGATTGAAGAAATAAACTAAGTATAAAACACCACAGTCCTCTTACGACCTCCATCTTAGTTGAGAGTTGCAAGAGAATGACTGGGTATGGCAGTGAGGGGAGGAGCTATATAGCAGCTCTGCTGTGGGTGATCCTCTTGCAACTTCCTGTTGGGAAGGAGAATATCCCACAAGTAATGGATGATCAGTGGACTGGATACACTTAACAAGAGAAATGAAGTTTGTCATTCCATGCGTCTTAGTTGACGCAAGGTTGTTCGGCACAAAGAAAATTTTTGGTTTTATTTTACCCCATGTCCTATATGCTCCTTGCCTTCTTTATGTTCAGAGGGCTATGCTATTTGTTTTTTTTTGCCTATTTTAGCATTTGCATTTTTTCCCATTCCTGAAACTGCTATATTAGGAAATCAGATATTTTTGTTTAAATGTTATTTTTTTTTTTTTACATATAACAAGATGTCTCAATCTGATCCTGTCTCAGAAGCTGCTGTAGGAACCATGCTGCCTGAACACAGTTCTACCAAAGCTAAGTGTATCTGTTGTAAGCTAGCAGAGATTATATCTCCGGCTGTAGTATGTAACAGCTGTCATGATAAGCTTTTGCATGCCGAAAATATTTCTACTAGTACAGTATCTGTTGTTCCTTTAACATCTAATGTACATGATATCCCTGTTGATATGAAAAATTTTATTGCTGATGCGATACAGAAGGCTATGTCTGCTATTCCGCCTTCTAATAAACGTAAAAGGTCTTTTAAAACTTCTCATGATACTGATGAATTTTGTAATGACCGACAACATACTGATATATCCACTTCTGATAAAGGTTCTCTCTGACTCGGTAAACGTTTAAATTCGGTTTATAAACCTCCTGTTATTACTCCTGAGGTTTAACCTGTTCCTGATGCTATTTCTGATGTGATTGCTAAGGGAAGTTCTAAGCCTGGTACTACTTTTGTTACTTTTTCTAGGTTTAAAAGGTTGAACACTTTGCCAGTGGCTAATTCAGAGTTTTGGGAAAAAGTCTGTAAGGTTGATGGGGCTATTTCTACTCTTGCCAAGCGTACTACTATTCCTATGGAAGATAGTACTTCTTTTAAGGATCCTTTAGATAGGAAAATTGAATCTTATCTAAGAAAAACATAATTTATGCTTACCTGATAAATTTATTTATCTTGTGATGTATCAAGTCCACGGATTCATCCTTACTTGTGGGATATTCTCCTCCCCTACAGGAAGTGGCAAAGAGAGCACCCACAGCAGAGCTGCCTATATAGCTCCCCCCTTAGCTCCACCCCCCAGTCATTCGACCGAAGGCTAGGAAGAAAAAGGAGAAACCATAGGGTGCAGTGGTGACTGAAAGTTTAAAAATAAAAATATATATGCCTGTCTTAAAAAACAGGGCGGGCTGTGGACTCGATACATCACAAGAGAAATAAATTTATCAGGTAAGCATAAATTATGTTTTCTCTTGTAAGATGTATCGAGTCCACGGATTCATCCTTACTTGTGGGATACCAATACCAAAGCTTTAGGAAACGGATGAAGGGAGGGACAAGACAGGGACCTTAAACGGAAGGCACCACTGCTTGTAGAACCTGTCTCCCAAAAAATAGCATCCGAAGAAGCAAAAGTATCGAATTTGTAAAATTTGGAAAAAGTATGAAGCGAAGACCAAGTCGCCGCCTTACAAATCTGTTCAACAGAAGCCTAATTTTTAAAAGCCCATGTGGAAGCCACAGCTCTAGTAGAATCAGCAGTAATCCTTTCAGGAGGCTGCCGTCCAGCAGTCTCATAGGCCAAACGGATGATGCTTTTCAGCCAAAAGGAAAGAGAGATAGCCGTAGCCCTTTGACCTCTCCATTTACCAGAATAAAAAACAAAGAAGATGTTTGACGGAAATCTTTAGTTGCTTGTAAGTAGAATTTTAAAGCACGAACCACATCAAGATTGTGTAACAGACATTCCTTCTTTGATGAAGGATTAGGACACAAAGAAGGAACCACAATCTCTTGATTGATATTCTTATTAGAAACAACCTTAGGAAGAAACCCTGGTTTGGTACGTTAAACCACCTTATCTGCATGGAAAACAAGGTAAGGGGAATCACATTGTAAAGCAGATAGCTCAGAAACTCTTCGAGCCGAAGAGATAGCTACTAAAAACAAAACTTTCCAAGATAGAAGCTTAATATCTATGGAATGCATAGGTTCAAAAGGAACCCCTTGAAGAACTTTAAGAACTAAGTTTAGGCTCCATGGCGGAGAAACAGGTTTAAATACAGGCTTGATTCTGACCAAAGCCTGACTAAATGCTTTAACGTCTGGGACATCTGCCAGACATTTGTGAAGTAGAATAGACAAAGCAGATATTTGACCTTTAAGAGAACTAGCAGATAATCCCTTCTCCAAACCATCTTGGAGAAAAGACAATATTCTAGGAATCCTAATCTTACTCCATGAATAACCTTTGGATTCACACCAATAAAGATATTTGCACCAAATCTTATGATAAATCTTCCTGGTGACAGGCTTTCTAGCCTGAATCAGGGTATCAATGACCGATTCAGAGAAACCACGCTTTGATAAAATCATGCGTTCAATCTCCAAGCAGTCAGACGCAGAGAAATTAGATTTGGATGCGTGAACGGCCCTTGAATTAGAAGGTCCCGCCTCATTGGCAGAGTCCACAGTGGAACCGAGGACATGTCCACTAGGTCTGCTTACTAAGTCTTGCGTGGCCACGCAGGAGCCATCAGAATTATTGAAGCTCTCTCCTGCTTGATTCTGGCAACCAGACGTGGGAGGAAACGGTGGAAATACATAAGCCAGATTGAAGGAGCAAGGCACTGCTAGAGCATCTATCAGTACCGCCTTGGGATCCCAGGACCTGGACCCGTAACGAGGAAGTTTGGCATTCTGACGAGACGCCATCAGATCCAATTCTGGTGTGCCCCATAGCTGAATCAGCTGGGTCGAATACCTCCGGATGGAGTTCCCACTCCCCCGGATGAAGAGTCTGACGACTTAGAAAATCCGCCTCCCAGTTCTCTACTCCTGGGATGTGGATTGCTGAGAGATGGCAAGAGTGATCCTCTGCCCACCGAATTATTTTGGTTACCTCCATCATCGCTAGAGAACTCCTTGTTCCTCCCTGATGATTGATATAAGCTACAGTCGTGATGTTGTCCGACTGAAACCTGATGAATTTGGCCGCAGCAAGCTGAGGCCATGCCTGAAGCGCATTGAAAATCGTTCTTAGTTCTAAAATGTTTATCGGGAGTAGAGCTTCCTCCCGAGACCATAAGCCCTGTGCTTTCAGGGAGTTCCAGACTGCACCCCAGCCTAGCAGGCTGGCATCTGTTGTTACAATGAAGTACTCTGGCCAGCGGAAGCACATTCCCTGAGACAGGTGGTCCTGAGACAACCACCAGAGAAGAGAATCTCTGGTCTCCTGGTCCAGATGCAGTTGAGGAGATAAGTCTGCATAATCCCCATTCCACTGTTTGAGCATGCATAGTTGCAGTGGTCTGAGGTGTAGACGGGCAAAAGGAACTATGTCCATTGCCGCTACCATGAGTCCGATTACCTCCATACACTGAGTCACTGATGGCCGAGGAATGGAATGAAGAGCTCGGCAAGTGGATAAGAGTTTTAACTTTCTGACCTCCGTCAGAAATATTTTCATTTCTACCGAGTCTATCAGAGTCCCTAGGAAGGAAACTCTTGTAAGAGGAAAGAGAGAACTCTTTTTTATGTTCACCTTCCACCCGTGAGATGTCAGAAAAGCCAACACGATGTCTGTGTGAGACTTGGCTAGCTGGAAAGTCGACGCCTGAATTAAGATGTCGTCTAGATAAGGCGCCACTGCTATGCCCCGTGGTCGTAGAACCGCCAGAAGGGACCCTAGCACTTTTGTGAAAATTCTGGGAGCCGTGGCCAACCCGAAAGGAAGGGCCACAAACTGGTAATGCCTGTTTAGAAAGGCGAATCTGAGGAATTGATGATGATCTCTGTGAATAGGGATGTGTAGATACGCATCCTTTAAGTCCACGGTAGTCATATATTGACCCTCCTGGATCAGAGGTAGAATAGTCCGAATAGTCTCCATCTTGAATGATGGAACCTTGAGGAACTTGTTTAGAATTTTGAGATCCAAGATTGGTCTGAAAGTTCCCTCTTTCTTGGGAACCACAAACAGGTTTGAATAAAACCCTAGCCCCTGTTCCTCCTTTGGGACTGGGCGAATCACCCCCATGGTATGTAGGTCTTCTACACAGCGTAAGAACGCCTCTCTCTTTGTCTGGTTTACAGACAATCGAGAAATGTGAAATCTCCCCCTTGGAAGGGAACCCTTGAATTCCAGAAGATATCCCTGGGACACAATTTCTAAAGCCCAAGGATCCTGAACATCTCTCGCCCAAGCCTGAGCGAAGAGAGAGAGTCTGCCCCCTACTAGATCCGGTCCCAGATCGGGGGCTACCACTTCATGCTGTCTTAGAGGCAGCTGCAGGCTTCTTGGCCTGTTTACCCTTGTTCCAAGCCTGGTTAGGTCTCCAGACTGACTTGGATTGGGCAAAATTCCCCTCTTGCTTTGTAGCAGAGGAAGCTGAAGCGGGACCACTCTTAAAGTTCCGAAAGGAACGAAAATTATTTTGTTTAGCCCTCATCTTATTTGATCTATCCTGAGGGAGGGCATGACCTTTCCCTCCAGTAATGTCTGAAATAATCTCCTTCAGTTCAGGCCCGAATAGGGTCTTACCTTTAAAAGGAATGTTCAAAAGTTTAGATTTAGATGACACATCAGCAGACCAGGACTTAAGCCATAATGCCCTGCGTGCTAAAATGGCAAAACCTGAATTCTTTGCCGCTAATTTAGCCAGTTGAAATGCAGCATCTGTAATAAAAGAATTAGCCAACTTAAGTGCCTTAATTCTGTCCATAATTTCCTAATGGAGTCTCCATTTGAAGAGCCTCTTCTAGAGCCTCAAACCAGAAAGCAGCTGCAGTCGTTACAGGAACAATGCACGCAATAGGTTGGAGAGAAAAACCTTGATGAACAAAAATTTTCTTCAGGAGACCCTCTAATTTTTTATCCATAAGATCTTTGAAAGCACAACTGTCCTTGATAGGTATAGTTGTACGTTTAGACAGAGTAGAAATAGCTCCCTCCACCTTAGGAACTGTCTGCCATGAGTTCCTTATGGTATCAGATATGGGAAACATTTTCTTAAAAACAGGAGGGGGAGTAAACGGAATACCTGGTCTATCCCACTCCTTAGCAATAATATTGACAATCCTCTTAGGGACTGGAAAAACATCAGTGTAAACAGGAACCTCTAAGTATCTATCCATTTTACACAATTTCTCTGGGACCACTATAGGGTCACAATCATCTAGAGTTGCTAATACCTCCCTAAGCAATAAGCAGAGGTGTTCAAGCTTAAATTTAAAGGCCGTCATATCAGAATCTGTCTGTGAAATCGTCTTTCCTGAATCAGAAATTTCTCCCTCAGATAACAAATCCCTCGCCCCTTCAGAGCATTGTGAGGGCATATCAGAAACGGCTACTAAAGCGTGAGACGGCTCAGCATTTTTCCTTAACCCAGAGCTGTCCCGCTTTCCTTGTAAACCAGGCAGTTTTTGTAAAGTAAATGAAGGCAGTTCTTGTAAAGTAAATGAATGTGACGCACTAGAGGTACTTGGCGTCACTTGTGTGGGCGTTACTGGTTGTGACACTTGGGGAGAGCTAGATGGCGAACCCTCATTTACTTCTGACCGAGAATCTTCTATTGCTCTATTTTTAAGTGCTAATATATGTTCTTTATAATTTATAGACATATCAGTACATTTGGGACACATTCTAAGAGGGGGTTCCACAATGGCTTCCAAACATATTGAACAAGGATTTTCCTTGGTATCAGACATGTTAAACAGGCTAGTAATGTAACAAGCAAGCTTGGAAAACACTGTAATCAAAGTAAATAACACTTAGAAATAAAACGGTACTGTGCCTTTAAGAGAAAAAAAGATGCACAAGTTCTGCAAAACAGTGTAAAAAAGCAGTAAACTTAACAAAATTTTTACAGTAGTATCTTACAGCCTTAGTAACTTTGCACAACTATGCAAATAAACAATTAACCCCTTAATGGCAAAACCGGATTGAAAAAACATCAAAACCGGTAAAAAAGACTTTCAGCACCTTGCCACAGCTCTGCTGTGGCGCCTACCTGCCCTTCAGAACGATTTGTGGGGGAAAAACCTCCTTTACAGCCCTCAAACACAGCAGGAACCTCTAGAAAAGCAGTTGGATGACTTGTAAGGAAAAGAAACTGCGCAACTGAGGCGCGAAAATAGGCTCCTCCCACCTCACTCGATGTTTTGAGGCCTGTTAGAAAAACACCTGAGTGTCTCTTAATTAACCATGTGGGTTAAAAACCCCTAACACAAGCCACAATGACCACTTCAGTCCCTTCAAAAAACGTTATAATTGCATCATTTACTGAACAAACAAAAAACGTTTTTCCTAACAGTGTCACCAGTAACAAATGAGCCCTTCAAGCAAGCTGAAATTCCTATCCAAGTGTCTGAATACAGCTTACTCTTTCCCCATGGGGATATTGCCAGCCTTTTCTAGAATAAACACAGTCTGTCTAGAAAAACAGACTGAACATACCTTAATGCAGTGTAGCCTGCAAACCGTTTTCCTGTACTCTTCAGCCCTTGTGAGAACAGCAGTGGATCTTAGTTACAAAGTGCTAAGATCATAATCCTCCTTGCAGAAATCTTCATCTCTTTTTCTGCCAAAGTGTAAATAGTACACACCGGCACCATTTAAAATAACAAACTTTTGCTTGAGAAATAAAAAACTAACATTTTTGTGACCACACTCGCTCTGCACTTCCTAGTTACTTAGAGTAGGCAAAGAGAATGACTGGGGGGTGCAGCTAAGGGGGGAGCTATATAGGCAGCCCTGCTGTGGGTGCTCTCTTTGCCACTTCCTGTAGGGGAGGAGAATATCTCACAAGTAAGGATGAATCCGTGGAATCTATACATCTTACAAGAGAAAGCTTATTTACATTTAGGCTATATTCTCAGGCCTGCCATTTCTATGGCTGATGCTGCGACTACATCAAATTTTTTATTGGATAGCTTAGCACAACGGGAAAAAGATTCTGATTTGTCTAGCATTGTTCGTTTGCTTCAATATTCTAATCATTTTCTCTGTGATGCTATTTTTGATATCATCAAGATTGATGTTAAAAATATGTCTGGCTATTTTAGCTAGAAAAGCTTTATGGCTGAAATAATGGAATGCTGACATGGTATCTAAATCAAGGTTACTAACTATCATTCCAGGGTAATAATTTGTTTGGTTCTCAGTTGGATTCTATAATTTCCACTATTACTGAGGGGGGGGGGGGGGTAAAGCTAGAGCTTCTAATCGGTTTTGTTCCTTTTGTTAGAATAGAGAACAGAAAACCACTCCTTCCCCTAAGGACTCTGGCAATAATTGGAAGTCATCTTCAAGTTGGAATAAATCCAAGCCTTTTAAGAAACCAAAGCCAGCCCCCAGAACTGCATGAAGGTGCGGCCCTCAATCCAGTTCTACTGGTGGGGGGCAGATTGAAATAATTTCAAGACGTTTGGACAGGTTGCTTTCAGAATCATTGGATTCAGAATATTGTCTCAAGGGTATCGAATAGGTTTCAGAATAAGACCTCTTGTGAGAAGGTTTTTTCTCTCTCACGTTCCAAAAAATCCTGTGAAAGCTCAGGCCTTTCTGAAATGTGTTTCAGATCTGGAGCTTTCAGGGGTAATTGTACCAGTTCCACTTCTGGAACACTGTCTGGGTTTTTATTAAAATCTATTCATTGTCTGGAAGAAGGAAAATTATTTCAGACCAGTTCTGGATCTGAAGTTTTTTAATTACTTTGTAAGGGTCCCAACTTTCAAGATGGTGACTATAAGGACTATTCTGCCTTTTGTTTAGCAAGGTCATTACATGTCCACAATAGACTTAAAGGATGCATATCTTCAAATTCCGACTCATCCAGACCACTATCGGTTTCTGAGATTCTCTTTTCTAGACAAGCATTACTAATTTGTCGCTCTAACATTTGGCCTAGCGACAGCTCCAAGAATCTTTTCGAAGGTTCTCAGTGCCCTTCTATCTGTAATCAGAGATTAGGGTATTGCAGTGTTTCCTTATTTGGACGATATCGTGGTACTGGGCTCAATCTTTTCATTTAGCAGAATCTCACACAAATCAACTTGTGTTGTTTCTTCAAAGACACGGTTGGAGGATCAATTTACCAAAGAGTTTCTTGATTCCTCAGACAAGGGTCAACTTTTTAGGTTTCCAGATAGATTCAGTGTCCATGACTCTGTCCTTAACAGACAAGAAACAAATGAAATTGGTTTCTGCCAGTCGAAACCTTCAGTCTTGATCATTCCCTTCAGTGGCTATGTGCATGGAAGTTTTAGGTCTCATGACTGCAGCATCGGACGCGATCCCCTTTGCATGTTTTCATATGAGACCTCTGCAGCTTTGCATGCTGAATCAATGGTGCAGGGATTATACTCGGATATCACAATTGATATTCTTAAATCCCAACACTCAACTCTCTCTGACTTAGTGGTTAAACCATCACCTTATTGTTCAAGGGCCTCCTTTGTTCGTCCTTCCTGGACTGTGATTTCAACAGATGCAAGTCTCACAGGGGAGCTGTCTGGGGGTCTCTGACAGCACAAAGGGTTTGGAATCCTCAAGAGGCGAGGTTACCAATCAATATTTTAAAAACGTGCTATTTTCAGGGCTCTTCAGGTTTGGCCTCTATTAAAGAGTCATTCATTCATTTTCACACAGACAATATCACAACTGTGGCATATGTCAATCATCAGGGTGGGACTCAACAGTCCTTTAGCAATGAAAGAAGTATCTTGAATACTTTCTTGGGCAGAATTCAACTCCTGTCTAATTTCTGCGATACGTATCCCAGGTGTAGACAATTGGGAAGCAGATTATCTCAGCCGTCAGACTTTACATCCAGGGGAGTGGTCTCTCCATCCAGATGTATTTTGTCAGATTAAACAGATGTGGGGTCTTCCCATCTAAACAAGAAACTTTCCAGGGATCCTCAGGCGAAGATGGTGGATGCGTTAGCAGTTCCTTGGTTATACCAAACTGCTTACATCTTTCCGCCTCTAGTTCTTCCAAGGGTGATCTTCAATATCATAATGGAACAATCGCATGGGTTTCTGATAGCACCAGCATGTCCTCACAGATTTTGGTTTGCGGATGTTGTCCGGATGTCAAGTTGCCAACCTTGGCCACTTCCTTTAAGACCAGACCTTCTGACTCAATGGACATTTTTCCATCAGGATCTCAAATCGCTAAATTTGAAGGTATGGAAATTGAACGCTTAGTGCTTAGTCATAGAGGTTTCTCTGACTCAGTGATTAATACATTGCTACAGGCTCGTAAGTCTGTTTCAAGGAAGATTTATTATTGGGTTTGGAAATCCTATAATTTCATGGTGTTCTCATAAATTCTCTTGGCATTCTTTTAGAAATCCTAGAATTTTAGTTTCTTCAGGATGGTTTGGATAAAAGTTTGTCTGCAAGTACTTTGAAGGGACAAATCTCTGCTCTGTTTAATTTCATAGAAAGATTGCTAATCTTCCTGACATTCACTGTTTTGTTCAGGCTTTGGTTCGTAAAAAGCCTGTTATTAAATAAATTTCTTCTCCTTGAAGTCTTAATTTTGTTTGAAAGGCTTTGCAGGCTCCTCCGTTTGAGCCTATGCATTCTCTGGATATTAAAATACTTTCTTGGAAAGTATTGTTCCTTTTGGCCATCTCTTCAGCTAGAAGAGTTTCTGAATTGTCTGCTCTCTCTCGTGAGCCTCCTTTTATGATTTTCCATCAGGATAAGGCTGTTTTACGGACTTCGTTTAAATTTCTTCATAAGGTTGTGAATTCTAACAACATTAGTAGGGAAATTGTTGTTCCTTCCTTGTGTCCTAATCTTAAGAATACTCTTGAAAGATCTTTACATTCTTTGGATGTTGTAAGAGCTTTGAAATATGTTGAAGCTACTAAAGATTTCAGGAAGACTTCTAGTCTATTTGTTGTTTTTTCCGATCTAGGAAAGGTTAGAAAGCCTCTGCCATTTCTTTGGCACCTTGGTTAAAGCTTTTGATTCACAAGGCTTATTTGGAGGTGGGACAGTCTCCGCCTCAGAGAATTGCAGCTCATTCTACCAGACAGTCGCCACTTCTTGGGCTTTTAAGAATGAAGCTTCGGTTGATCAGATTTGCAAAGCAGCAACTTGGTCTTCTTTGCATACATTTACTAAATTTTACCATTTTGATGTATTTGCTTCTTCTGAAGCAGTCTTTGGTAGAAAAGTTCTTCAGGCAGCTGTCTCAGTTTGATTCTAAAATTTATGAGAGAGTTTTTTGTGTGGATTACATTTTTTCAGCGGAAATAGCCGTTCATTTTATCCCTCCCTCTCTAGTGACTCTTCTGTGGACTTCCACATCTTGGGTATTTCTATCCCATACGTCACTAGCTCATGGACTCTTGCCAATTACATGAAAGAAAATATAATTTATGTAAGAACTTACCTGATAAATTCATTTCTTTCATATTGGCAAGAGTCCATGAGGCCCACCCTTTTTTTATGGTGGTTATGATTATTGTATAAAAGCACAATTATTTTTCCAGTTCCTCTTTTGTATGCGTTTTTACTCATTTTATCACCTCACTACTTGGCTATTCGTTAAACTGAGTTGTGAGTGTGGTGGGAGGTGTATTTATAGGCATTTTGAGGTTTGGGAAACTTTGCCCCTCCTGGTAGGATTGTATATCCCATACGTCACTAGCTCATGGACTCTTGCCAATATGAAAGAAATGAATTTATCAGGTAAGTTCTTACATAAATTATTTTTTTTCAGAACAAACTTTTTTATGGAGCAGCTGTAAAAGAAAATAAGTTTTTAAGTTTTACCTAGAAGTAATGTAAATTCTGAAGTTACAGCCAAATGTATACACAAATAAGTTGCAAATGTTCCCATCATTCCCACTACTTTAACCTGCGATTCATTAGATAATTCTTATACCAGGGCTTGGCAAATGCTGAGTGCAAGGCCACCATGTGAACTAAAATCTTTAAACTTGCACCCAGCAAACCGCCCATTGCTTTGTCCCCCTCTTTCTCCTTGACAACTTGATATTTGGTTCAGCAGAAAAAGGCAGGAAAGCCATTGGACAGTTTACAGGGTGCAAGGTCAAAATTTCTAGTTGCCTTGTTAAGGCCACGGGTAACTCCTGTTCCACTGACCATTAGGCAAGACAAGCTGACTTAATAGTGGCCTCAACGTGTTAACTATTTAAAAATGTTGACCTTGTATCCAGTAAACTGCTGATGGGTTGTTTGCCCTCTCCTGTTGAATCAAACATCAGGCAGTCAAGGAAGGATATCAGTGGCGTTACCTCCAATGTCTAAAATTTAATTTTTATTCCTGTTGTAGGTATAGCTGCGTGAGTCCAATTCTAAAGGCTGTGTGCCTAAAGAAAACTCTGGATACCATCTTGGAGGTATAATAAGCTCCACTCCATGCTAGATGAGGTATCAGACAGCATATGTAGCAAGAGGTTTTTTACGGGCGTAAGAGGTAAATGGATTTCTAAACGACAAATATCCAACATATATAGATGGAATGTGGAATTTGGCAGCAGGGCAATAACTCAGTCCCAAACAAGCTTTACCACACTTAAAAAGACCACTAAATGCAGTAGAATTGGATAATTAACAAGTGTGTAATAAAAAGGCAATGCAATAACACCTACTCTGAATTTTAAATAAGCAGTAGATTTTTATCTGGCAAATACATTTTCCGCCCCCCCTGTATCATGTGACATACATCAGCCAATCACAAACTAGTATACGTATACATTGAGTATGTACACCTTATAGAAGGTGTGCATATAAAAAGATATATATATATATATATATATATATATATATATATAAATAATAAAAAAAAGATACGAAAAATGGAAATAAATTGGAAAGTGCCTTAAAACTGCATGCTCTTTCTGAATCATAAAAGTTTATTTTGACTTGAGTGTCCCTTTAATAGCATATTTTGTGTGAGGGTGACTTACATGGCAATGCATGTAGTGTAATAGATAGGTCAGAGATGTAAGACATTTGCCTTAAGTTTGCTTGTCTCATAAAAGAATCAGAATAATGATGGTCCATAGTGCTCCATAACATGTGGGATATATTTCCCGCCACTAGGAGGTAGTCAACAACCCATAAAAACAAATTATGCTTACCTGATAATTTTATTTCCATCTTGGGGAGGAGAGTCCACAGCTTCATTCATTACTTTTGGGAAATAAGAAACTGGCCACCAGGAGGAGGCAAAGACACCCCAGCCAAAGGCTTAAATACCTCCCCCACTGCCCTCATCCCCCAGTCATTCTGTAGAGGGAACAAGGAACAGTAGGAGAAATATCAGGGTATAAATGGTGCCAGAAGATAAATTCAAATTTAGGTCTGCCCACCGGAGTTACGGGCGGGAGCCGTGGACTCTCCTCCCCATGATGGAAATAAAATGATCAGGTAAGCATAATTTATGTTTTCCATCTAAAGGGGAGGAGAATCCACTGCTTCATTCATTACCTTTGGGAAACATATACCCAAGCTTTAGAGGACACTGAATGAAACAGGGAGGGTAAAAAGGCAGACCCTAATCTGAGGGCACCACAGCCTGTAAAACCTCTCCCCCAAAAACAGCTTCCGCAGAAGCAAAAACGTCAAATTTGTAAAAGTGTGTAAGGAGGACCAGGTAGCCGCCTTATAAATCTGCTCCATAGAGGCCTCATTCTTGAAGGCCCAAGACGAAGCCACAGCTCTAGTTGAATGAGCCGTGATCCTGAGGAGGCTTATGTCCCGCTGTCTCATAGGCAAAGCGAATCAAACTCCTCAACCAAAAGGATAAACAAGTAGAAGAGGCCCTCTGCCCCTTGCGCTTCCGGAATACACCACATAAAGAGATGTAGACTGTGTGAAATCCTTTGTAGCCTCAAGATAGAACTTTAAGGCCCGAAACACATCCAGATTTCTTTGTGTCCTAACCCTTAGAAGAAGGGTTAGGACACAAAGAAAGAAGGAACAATTATTGATGTTAAGGTTAGACACCACCTTGGGAAGAAACCCCAAACAGGTGCAAAGAACAGTCTTATCCGCATGAAAGGCCAGATAAGGAGGCTCGAAATGCAAGGCAGCCAGCTCAGATACTCTGCGTGCCGATGCAATGGCCAACAGAAAGAACTCTCCAGGACAGAATCTTAATGTCAATAGAATTCATAGGCTCAAACGGAACCCTCTGCAATACCTTAAGGACCAAGTTTAAGCTCCATGGGGGAGCAGACTGCCTAAAGACAGGTCTGAATCTAGACAGAGCCTGAACAAAAGATTGAAAGTCAGGAAGCTCAGCGAGTCTCCTGTGCAAAAGACTGATAAAGCTGAAATCTGTCCCTTTAAGGAACTGGCGGCAAGACCCTTCTCCAAACCTTCTTGGAGAAAAGACAGAATCCTGGATACCTTCACCTTGCGCCAAGGATATCCGTGTTTCTCACACCAGGACAGGTAAGTCCTCCACACCTTATGGTAGATGCGACGAGTGACTGTCTTTCTTGCCTGAACTAGAGTGTCAATCACACTTTCAGTAAAACCTCTCTTGGCAAAGACTAAGCGTTCAATCTCCACACAGTCAGCCTCAGAGAAACGAGATTTTGATGTTGAAAGGGACCCTGTTCCAGCAGATCCCTGCGACAGGGTAACCTCAATGGTGGAGAGGATGACAAAAAGGCCACTAGAGGAAAAAAGAGGAGGAAGGGGAAGAAACACTAAAGAGACCAAGAGAGAGGAGGGAGGTCTGGTAAACCAAGGAGCAGGGCATATGAATAGACCGGTCCGGTCGCCAATGGCGACCTAAATTTCCAGCGGGCGAGTAAAATTTTTAAGTTACCAGCCCGAGTGGCGACCTGACATTTTAAGTGGGATATAAGAAGCAATAATAAAAAATGTCAAATTGCCATTCAAATATGCGCACACACGGGAAAGGAGGGTAGAAAGGGGAGGTTCTTTCTGTTAAATGCATTCAAAGACCTCCCTTATCTCCATGGCTCTTGGTCTCTTCCTTGTCAGTTGCTACTTCCCACCCCTAAGGTTGTCTGCGCGGGAAGACATCCTGCTAGAGCGGTGAGTGTTTCTCCTCTGTGTGTGCATGAATGAAGTATGGGTTAAAGTGACTATATAGTTATGGTAGGCAGCTTGCTCACGTACATTATGCTGACGTACTCCAGGGTCCTCTGCAGTTCTTCAGCACAATGTACAGGAGCAAGCTGCCTACTATAACAATATAGAGCACTGCACAATTTTTCTGGATGCTACTGATTCTTCAAAAACTGACTTTACCAATTCGTAGAGAACATACCATCTCCATGCACCCAGTTAAATCTGCTAGCGCAGCACTGACAGTCGCGCTAGTAGTTGAAAGGCAGCCGGGCAGAAAGGGGGGAAAAATGTGTTTTTAACATGCTCGTTATGTCAAAGCGCTATAGGTTGAAGGGTGGCAGCATTAAATATACTTATATATGCTGAAGTAAAAAAACAGAATTTATGCTTACCTGATAAATTACTTTCTCCAACGGTGTGTCCGGTCCACGGCGTCATCCTTACTTGTGGGATATTCTCTTCCCCAACAGGAAATGGCAAAGAGCCCAGCAAAGCTGGTCACATGATCCCTCCTAGGCTCCGCCTTCCCCAGTCATTCGACCGACGTAAAGGAGGAATATTTGCATAGGAGAAATCATATGATACCGTGGTGACTGTAGTTAGAGAAAATAATTCATCAGACCCGATTAAAAAACCAGGGCGGGCCGTGGACCGGACACACCGTTGGAGAAAGTAATTTATCAGGTAAGCATAAATTCTGTTTTCTCCAACATAGGTGTGTCCGGTCCACGGCGTCATCCTTACTTGTGGGAACCAATACCAAAGCTTTAGGACACGGATAATGGGAGGGAGCAAATCAGGTCACCTAGATGGAAGGCACCACGGTTTGCAAAACCTTTCTCCCAAAAATAGCCTCAGAAGAAGCAAAAGTATCAAATTTGTAAAATTTGGTAAAAGTGTGCAGTGAAGACCAAGTTGCTGCCTTACATATCTGCTCCACAGAAGCCTCGTTCTTGAAGGCCCATGTGGAAGCCACGGCCCTAGTGGAGTGAGCTGTGATTCTTTCAGGAGGCTGCCGTCCGGCAGTCTCATAAGCCAATCGGATGATGCTTTTAAGCCAAAAAGAGAGAGAGGTAGAAGTTGCTTTTTGACCTCTCCTTTTACCAGAATAAACAACAAACAAGGAAGAAGTTTGTCTGAAATCCTTTGTAGCCTCTAAATAGAATTTTAGAGCACGAACTACATCCAAATTGTGTAACAAACGTTCCTTCTTTGAAACTGGATTCGGACACAAAGAAGGCACGACTATCTCCTGGTTAATATTTTTGTTAGAAACAACTTTCGGAAGAAAACCAGGTTTAGTACGCAAAACCACCTTATCTGCATGGAACACCAGATAAGGAGGAGAACACTGCAGAGCAGATAACTCTGAAACTCTTCTAGCAGAAGAAATTGCAACCAAAAACAAAACTTTCCAAGATAATAACTTGATATCAACGGAATGTAGGGGTTCAAACGGAACCCCCTGAAGAACTGAAAGAACTAAATTGAGACTCCAAGGAGGAGTCAAAGGTTTGTAAACAGGCTTGATTCTAACCAGAGCCTGAACAAAAGCTTGGACATCTGGCACAGCCGCCAGCTTTTTGTGAAGTAAAACAGATAAAGCAGAAATCTGTCCCTTCAAAGAACTTGCAGATAATCCTTTCTCCAAACCCTCTTGAAGAAAGGATAGAATCTTAGGAATTTTTATCTTGTTCCATGGGAATCCTTTAGATTCACACCAACAGATATATTTTTTCCATATTTTATGGTAGATTTTTCTAGTTACAGGCTTTCTAGCCTGAACAAGAGTATCAATGACAGAATCTGAGAACCCTCGCTTTGCTAAAATCAAGCGTTCAATCTCCAAGCAGTCAGTTGGAGTGAGGCCAGATTTGGATGTTCGAACGGACCTTGAACAAGAAGGTCCTGTCTCAAAGGTAGCTTCCATGGTGGAGCCGATGACACATTCACCAGATCTGCATACCAAGTCCTGCGTGGCCACGCAGGAGCTATCAAGATCACTGATACCCTCTCCTGTTTGATCCTGGCTACCAGCCTGGGAATGAGAGGAAACTGTGGGAACACATAAGCTAGGTTGAAGCTCCAAGGTGCTACTAGTGCATCCACTAGAGTCGCCTTGGGATCCCTGGATCTGGACCCGTAGCAAGGAACCTTGAAGTTCTGACGAGACGCCATCAGATCCATGTCTGGAATGCCCCACAATTGAATTATTTGGGCAAAGATTTCCGGATGGAGTTCCCACTCCCCCGGATGAAATGTCTGACGACTCAGAAAATCCGCTTCCCAATTTTCCACTCCTGGGATGTGGATTGCAGACAAGTGGCAGGAGTGAATCTATGCCCATTGAATTATTTTGGTCACTTCTTCCATCGCCAGGGAACTCCTTGTTCCCCCCTGATGGTTGATATACGCAACAGTCGTCATGTTGTCTGATTGAAACCTTATGAATTTGGCCTTTGCTAGCTGAGGCCAAGCCTTGAGAGCATTGAATATCGCTCTCAGTTCCAGAATATTTATCGGGAGAAGAGATTCTTCCCGAGACCAAAGACCCTGAGCTTTCAGGGGTTCCCAGACCGCGCCCCAGCCCACCAGACTGGCGTCGGTCGTGACAATGACCCACTCTGGTCTGCGGAAGCTCATCCCTTGTGACAGGTTGTCCAGGGTCAGCCACCAACGGAGTGAATCTCTGGTTCTCTGATCTACTTGTATCGTCGGAGACAAGTCTGTATAATCCCCATTCCACTGACTGAGCATGCACAGTTGTAATGGTCTTAGATGAATTCGCGCAAAAGGAACTATGTCCATTGCCGCGACCATCAAACCTATTACTTCCATGCACTGCGCTATGGAAGGAAGAAGAACAGAATGAAGTACTTGACAAGAGCTTAGAAGTTTTGATTTTCTGGCCTCTGTCAGAAAAATCCTCATTTCTACGGAGTCTATTATTGTTCCCAAGAAGGGAACTCTTGTTGACGGGGATAGAGAACTTTTTCTACGTTCACTTTCCACCCGTGAGATCTGAGAAAGGCCAGGACAATGTCCGTATGAGCCTTTGCTTGTGGCAGAGACGACGCTTGAATCAGTATGTCGTCCAAGTAAGGTACTACTGCAATGCCCCTTGGTCTTAGCACCGCTAGAAGGGACCCTAGTACCTTTGTGAAAATTCTTGGAGCAGTGGCTAATCCGAATGGAAGTGCCACAAACTGGTAATGCTTGTCCAGAAAGGCGAACCTTAGGAACCGATGATGTTCCTTGTGGATAGGAATATGTAGATACGCATCCTTTAAATCCACCGTGGTCATGAATTGACCTTCCTGGATGGTAGGAAGAATTGTCCGAATGGTTTCCATTTTGAACGATGGAACCTTGAGAAATTTGTTTAGGATCTTGAGATCTAAGATTGGTCTGAATGTTCCCTCTTTTTTGGGAACTATGAACAGATTGGAGTAGAATCCCATCCCTTGTTCTCCTAATGGAACAGGATGAATCACTCCCATTTTTAACAGGTCTTCTACACAATGTAAGAATGCCTGTCTTTTTATGTGGTCTGAAGACAATTGAGACCTGTGGAACCTTCCCCTTGGGGGTAGCTCCTTGAATTCCAGAAGATAACCTTGGGAGACTATTTCTAGCGCCCAAGGATCCAGAACATCTCTTGCCCAAGCCTGAGCGAAGAGAGAAAGTCTGCCCCCCACCAGATCCGGTCCCGGATCGGGGGCCAACATCTCATGCTGTCTTGGTAGCAGTGGCAGGTTTCTTGGCCTGCTTACCTTTGTTCCAGCCTTGCATTGGCCTCCAGGCTGGCTTGGTTTGAGAAGTATTACCCTCTTGCTTAGAGGATGTAGAACTTGAGGCTGGTCCGTTTCTGCGAAAGGGACGAAAATTTGGTTTATTTTTAGCCTTAAAAGACCTATCCTGAGGAAGGGCGTGGCCCTTACCCCCAGTGATATCTGAAATAATCTCTTTCAAGTCAGGGCCAAACAGCGTTTTCCCCTTGAAAGGTATGTTAAGCAATTTGTTCTTGGAGGACGCATCCGCTGACCAAGACTTTAGCCAAAGCGCTCTGCGCGCCACAATAGCAAACCCTGAATTTTTCGCCGCTAATCTAGCTAATTGCAAAGTGGCGTCTAAAGTAAAAGAGTTAGCCAATTTAAGAGCGTGAACTCTGTCCATAATCTCCTCATAAGAAGAATCTTTATCGAGCGACTTTTCTAGTTCATCGAACCAGAAACACGCTGCTGTAGTGACAGGAACAATGCATGAAATTGGTTGTAGAAGGTAACCTTGCTGAACAAACATCTTTTTAAGCAAACCTTCTAATTTTTTATCCATAGGATCTTTGAAAGCACAACTATCTTCTATAGGGATAGTAGTGCGTTTGTTTAGAGTAGAAACCGCCCCCTCGACCTTGGGGACTGTCTGCCATAAGTCCTTTCTGGGGTCGACCATAGGAAATAATTTCTTAAATATAGGGGGAGGGACAAAAGGTATGCCGGGCCTTTCCCATTCTTTGTTTACAATGTCCGCCACCCGCTTGGGTATAGGAAAAGCTTCGGGGGGCCCCGGGACCTCTAGGAACTTGTCCATCTTACATAATTTCTCTGGAATGACCAAATTGTCACAATCATCCAGAGTAGACAACACCTCCTTAAGCAGAGCGCAGAGATGTTCCAATTTAAATTTGAATGTAATCACATCAGGTTCAGCTTGTTGAGAAATTTTCCCTGAATCTGAAATTTCTCCCTCAGACAAAACCTCCCTGGCCCCCTCAGACTGGTGTAGGGGCATGTCAGAACCATTATCATCAGCGTCCTCATGCTCTTCAGTATTTTCTAAAACAGAGCAGTCGCGCTTTCGCTGATAAGTGGGCATTTTGGCTAAAATGTTTTTGATAGAATTATCCATTACAGCCGTTAATTGTTGCATAGTAAGGAGTATTGGCGCACTAGATGTACTAGGGGCCTCCTGTGTGGGCAAGACTGGTGTAGATGAAGGAGGGGATGATGCAGTACCATGCTTACTCCCCTCACTTGAGGAATCATCTTGGGCATCATTTTCTCTAAATTGTTTGTCACATACATCACATCTATTTAAATGAGAAGGAACCTTGGCTTCCTCACATACAGAACATAGTCTATCTGATAGTTCAGACATGTTAAACAGGCATAAACTTGATAACAAAGTACAAAAAACGTTTTAAAATAAAACCGTTACTGTCACTTTAAATTTTAAACTGAACACACTTTATTACTGAATATGTGAAAAAGTATGAAGGAATTGTTAAAAATTTCACCACAGTGTCATAAAGCCTTAAAAGTATTGCACACCAAATTTGAAAGCTTTAACTCTTAAAATAACGGAACCGGAGCCGTTTTTATATTTAACCCCTATACAGTCCCTGGTATCTGCTTTGCTGAGACCCAACCAAGCCCAGAGGGGAATACGATACCAAATGACGCCTTCAGTAAGCTTTTTCTATGTATCTGAGCTCCTCACACATGCATCTGCATGCCTTGCTTCCCAAAAACAACTGCGCATTAGTGGCGCGAAAATGAGGCTCTGCCTATGATTAGAGAAGGCCCCCAGTGAAAAAGGTGTCCAATACAGTGCCTGCCGTTTCTTTAACATAATTCCCAAGAATAAAATAACTCCTCAAAGCTATAAACTATTAAAAATGCTTATAAATCAATCGTTTTAGCCCAGAAAAATGTCTACCAGTCTTTAAAGCCCTTGTGAAGCCCTTTATTCTTATTTAATAAAAATGGCTTACCGGATCCCATAGGGAAAATGACAGCTTCCAGCATTACCAAGTCTTGTTAGAAATGTGTCATTCCTCAAGCAGCAAAAGTCTGCTCACTGTTTCCCCCAACTGAAGTTAATTCCTCTCAACAGTCCTGTGTGGAAACAGCCATCGATTTTAGTAACGGTTGCTAAAATCATTTTCCTCTTACAAACAGAAATCTTCATCTCTTTTCTGTTTCAGAGTAAATAGTACATACCAGCACTATTTTAAAATAAACTCTTGATTGAAGAATAAAAACTACATTTAAACACCAAAAAACTCTGAGCCATCTCCGTGGAGATGTTGCCTGTGCAACGGCAAAGAGAATGACTGGGGAAGGCGGAGCCTAGGAGGGATCATGTGACCAGCTTTGCTGGGCTCTTTGCCATTTCCTGTTGGGGAAGAGAATATCCCACAATTAAGGATGACGCCGTGGACCGGACACACCTATGTTGGAGAAAAAAACAGCTCAATTATATCTTTTTTTTTTTTTTACCCGTAGTGGAAAATAAGTCAAGATGCTACATACAGTATTACAAAGATAGTATCCCTGTTTTTTTCTACCTGGTGATAGAAAAATATTTTATAAAGTTAAAGCCTTTTTATTAATTAAGTCCCAAGTAGTAAGCAGCTCGCAAAGCATTCAAATTGGGACCTCTGTCTGCAATGTATGTGAGATTACAACACTATTTATATTGCCTTTTTATATAAGATATATATACACGGGCGACTAAATTTTCTTGCGGGCTGGTAAGTTTTGTGATTTACTTGCCCGGTGGGCGAGGGACGTTTTTGGGTATTCATAGGCCCTGCCAAGGAGTATTCAACATAAGTAAACAGGAACTTACAAAGGAAGAAGAAATGGTACTAGGATTAGGACTATCATTCGCACCCATTACGAAAATGAATACATTTGAGACCCACATCAATATACACCAATTTGTGAGAAAACTGACCTTGAAAAGACATTTCTTGAAACACCCGTTAGAAACAAACAGATATGTACCGAATACAGTAAACACAGTTAAGAATGAAACAAAGAATGAAACAAAGAATTACAAACACACAGAGTTAAAACCAAAATCCAGGTTCTACCCCGGAAAGGACAAGGGGAAGAATCTAGAACTCTTTGAAAAACTCGTCTTAAAGGACTTAGATAAATATAATACAAATGATAGACAACATATAAATTTAACCAAACAAGAAAAAACTCATTAAAACGCCTACGAGAGAGAACAAGGATATTATAATCAAACCAGCAGACAAAGGGGGGGGGGGGTGTAGTAATTGACAGAGAATATTACCTGAAAGAAGCAAACAGACTATTAGGGGACACTACAACATACAAAATACTTAAACGAGATCCCACAAGAGCTGACCACATAATTTTAAAAAGGAAATTAGAAGAAGCACGAGATGAGGGAATAAGAACCAAAAAATAATTTGAGTATATGAACCCTACTTTCCCCAGAGTACCTATCTTCTATTTTTTACCTAAAATACACAAAAATCTGACCCCCCCCCCCCGGCAGACCCATCATATCGGGGATAAATTCCCTGACCTCAAACCTCTCTCAATACGTAGCTAGATATCTACAAAAGTATGTGAAAGCACTTCCCTCCTATCAGAGATTCAACAGACTTTCTGCAATGTCTAGAGAAAACCAAAATAGGAGGAGAATTCCTCCTAGCAACTTGTGATGTTACCTCGCTATACACTAATATAGAACATACACTAGGGGTAAAGGCTATCAGTAAATATCTAAATGAGGACAAAGACCTAGCCACAGAACAAGCACACTTCCTACTAGAAAGTATTAAAAAAATTTGGAAAAAAATACTTTTTCATTTGACGGTAGAATGTATGTTCAAATCAAAGGGACAGCAATGGGTACCAGGTTTGCACCAAGCTACGCGAACCTCTTTATGGGAAACTGGGAAACAGTTTTTCTGGGTTTGTGTGGCTTGGTGGAAAACCTGGTACTATACAAACGGTATATAGATGATATACTGATTATCTGGAAGGGTAGTGATGCTTCCCTAAAATAATTCTCTCTGTCAATGAACACTAATGCCCAAGGCTTGACCTTCACATATGAATTTAGTAATGAGAAGATCTTTCTGGATCTAGAGATAGAAATAATAAACTCCAGCTTTGAGAGTCAAAAAAGTTGACGCAAACAACTACATTCATGCTAAAAACTGCCACTTAACAAGGTGAAAGGAGAATATTCCAAAGTCCCAATTCCTAATAGTACGAAAAAACTGCTCAAAAATGCTAGACTATGAAGAACAGGCCAGTATTTTAAGAAAAAAGTTCTATGATAGAGGCTACGATGAAAAAACCATAGAGCAAGCATATGATGATGTAAAAAAAGTAGATAGAACAAGCTTACTCACATAAGTATAAAGATAATGATGGGAAGGTTGAAGATGATCAGAATATTAAGGTCCCTTTTATTACCCACTATAATGGACAACATAGAAAAATGGAACGAATAATAAAAAAACACTGGCACCTCGTCAGAGAGGATCCTATTATAGGAGATAGAATAACTATAAATCCTGTATTTATTTATAAAAGATCCCAAAATCTGAAAATGTTGCTGGCCCCAAGCGAATTTAAAAATACAAATAAAAACAGTAAGCAATTAGACTTGGAAGGCAAGGAAGTAAAAGGCTTCTTTTCCTGCTTCTGCTGTAAATCTTGCCATTTCAGTAAAAAAGTGAAAAATTTTACATCAAGTCAAACGGGGGAGACTTTTGAAATAAAGCATGCTATCAGATGCACAGACAAAGGGGTGGTTTAAATAATTGAATGCAGCTGCAAAAAGACAGTACTTAGGTGAAACCACCAGAACCCTCAGAACGCATTCGAGAACATCTGTGCATCATAGAAAAGGGTAATAAGGATACACAATTATATAAACATTTCTCGGAAGTTCAAACAAAAGAATAAAGGACCTAACTTTCTGGGGGGCAGTAAAAGTAAAACCAAACTGAAGGGGGGGGACGACGACGGACTTTGAAACTAAGCTTCTAAGAACCGAAGCTGAACCAATATACAAAATGAAGACACTACACCCCCTAGGTCTAAATTCTGAATTAGATGTTACCCCCTTTAAGTATGATTAACAAGCAAGCACTAAGAATATAAGATATTGCATAGATTGTGAAACAGAACTAACAACAATGACTAAAAACAAGACTAATTAAATGAAATAGGAGCCCCTCCCCTAATTAAACAGTCAACCAATGGATGGAGAGGAAGGCCTATAAAGGAAGGATTCAAATCTCACTAACACATCTTGAAAAAGCCCTTGTGCAGGGCGAAACCGGTCAATGTGAACGTGAGGTGAAACGATTGCTCATAACAGAGGATTGCTACAATACTTGCGTGGATCAGAGGCATAAACTACCCACCAAAATTGTGCAATTAAGAGGAGGTTAAAGAAATTGTTTTCTCTGCACTCAGCAGAGGCATCTAAGTTGTCAGCACTGGACCCCAGGAACCTCACTCTTAAACAAGCACAACTTGGATTAAATACAGCTACCGCATACCGATATAACAGCCTAACAAGAACCGAGTCTACACAGAATACTTAGGCAGAGCAAAGATTCAAGAAGGCGAATTAGCACCAACTGAGACTACAGCCGAAATGCCGAGTCACGTGGTGATATAACCCCGCCCACTGAGGTCAGACACCACTAAGAACTGACAGAGAGCTCAACAGATAAATCAAAGAGCGGAGAGCCGAAATCTCGGACAAAGTTTGGAAAAAGGTAAGCCTAAGGCTTAAGAGGCAATACTGCAGAGGCCACATAGATACAAAGACATTTGGATATCTGAACAGTGCCGCTGAGCACAACTGTGTGATCTCTACCGCTGTGTAATCTATACCGCTGAATGAACACTAAGTATCTTATAAGAGACAGTGTCTTTTGTCCTTTAACCACTTATATTCAGACAGATGTAAATTGGACACCCAGTTTTAATGCTTTTATGTTAATGTGTCGACACATCTATTATTAATATTGTATTTTATAGTTTCTATATCAGATAATAAATTTATATTTTTTTTTTTACTAATTTATATAATGTTTACTCCTTTGTACAGTTCTAATTCTATGCATATCTAGTACTTGCTTTTTATCACAATATCAATATAATATTGGAGAACTCCCTGGAGGAATCCCCCAGCTATTTCTTGCAAATACCGCTTGTACACTCCACTACCTTACCTAACCATATCTACTCTGGTATTATTACTAGAGGGAATCCCTTGTACTAAGCAGAGGGGTGAGGATCCTAGCGCCAGTCTAATAGCCTACCTGGAGAGGATGACCTCACCACCAGATCCGCAAACCATGTCCTCCGCAGCCACGAAGGAGCAATCAGGATGGCCGAAGCTCACTCCTGCTTGATGTGTGCCACTACACGAGGTAGAAGTGGTAACAGTGAAAAAATGTAAGCTAGGCTGAATCCCCAAGGCACCACTAAGGCATCTATCAGCTCTGCCTGGGGATCCCTCGACCTGTATCGGGGTAGCTTACAATTGAGTCTGGACGCCATGAGATCTATCTCCGGCATTCCCCATCTGAGACAAATCTCGGCAAACACTTCGGGGTGAAGATACCATTCCCCCGGATGAAAGGATTGCCTGCTGAGAAAGTCCGCTTCCTAGTTGTCCACACCTGGAATGTGGATTGCTTAGAGCAAGCAGCTGTGGGACTCCGCCCACTCCAAAATCTGAGACACCTTCCTCATTGCTAGGGAGCTCCTCGTTCCCCCCTGGTGGTTGATGTAAGCCACCGAGGTAATGATGTCGGTCTGGAAGCTGAACGACACCAGGAGGCCACGCCCTCAGAGCATTGTAGATTGCTCGAAGTTCCAGAATATTTATCGGAAGGACAGACTCCTCCCGGGTCCATTTTCCTTGTGCCAATCTGGCACCCCAAACAGGTCCCCCCCATCCTGCCAGACTCGCGTCCATGGTCACAATCTCCCAGGAAGGTCTCAGGAAGGATTGTCCCCAGGGACAGATGCTCTGGATGGATCCACCAAGATAGGGAGTCCCTGGTCCGAGCATCCATGGATATCCGCTGTGATAGATCTGAATGATCGCCGTTACACTGTCTCAACATGCACAACTGAAGAGGTCTGAGATGGAACCTGGCGAAAGAGATGACGTCTATGCTGGAAACCATGAGCCCGATCACCTCCATACACTGAGCAACCGAAGGGCTTGAGTAAGACTGAAGGGCAAGACAAGTGGACGCAATCTTCCTGCGTCGATCTGTGAGAAATATTTTCATGGATAGAGACTATTATCGTGCCCAGGAACTCCACTCTGTTGCTGGGAACCAGGGAACTTTCCTGAGTTGATCTTCAAACCGTGAGATTGGAGCAATAAAAGAAGAGCTCTCGAATGTTCCTCTGCGAGGCTGAACTACGGCACCTGGACTAGGATGTCGTCCAAATAGGGCGCCACAGCAATGCCCCTGGATCTGGCCAGGGAAGGGC
Organism: Bombina bombina; assembly: GCF_027579735.1. Taxonomy (NCBI): domain Eukaryota; kingdom Metazoa; phylum Chordata; class Amphibia; order Anura; family Bombinatoridae; genus Bombina; species Bombina bombina. The sequence continues at coordinate 617,765,230 of NC_069503.1, read as the reverse complement.
CACAAACTGGAAGTGTTGGTCCAGAAACGCAAATCTTAGGAACTTGAAGTGGTCCCTGTGAATTGGAATATGAAGGTAAGCATCCTTCAAGTTTATTGCCATCATGAACTGTCCCACTTGAACTAGGGGCAGAATAGATCTGTTCATTTCCATTTTGAACAATGGAACAGCCAAAAACTTGTTTAAACACTTTAGGTCCAGAATCAAGCAGAACGTGCCCTCCTCCTTTGGAACCACAAAGAGATTTGAATAGTACCCTAGACCCCTTTCTGCTCGGGGTACTGGTACGATAACTCCTAGAGAGGAGAGATCCCTCACACAATCTAGAAAGGCCTCTCTCTTTTCCGGTCTTGAAGAAAGGTTTGACAGGAGGATGGGACATGAACCCTATCCAAGGGTCCTGAACGTCCTGCAACCAGGCTTCAGAGAAGAGACACTATCTGCCCCCTACTTGGTCCGGAGACCCATCAGGAGGCGCCCCTTCATGCCGATTTAGTCTCGGCGGGCTTCTTGTTCTGCTTGGACTTGTTCCAAGACTGAGCATGCTTCCAAGTTCCCTTGGATCCGCTTTTGCGGCGGGCTGCTGTGCGAAAGGGACAAAAGTAGATCCTTTAGGCTTATCCTTCTTATCCTGCGGTAGGAAAGCTCCCTTGCATCCCGTAACCGTGGATATAATCAAATCCAATCGTGGACCGAACAGAATCTTTCCTTTAAAAGGCAGGGACAACAGCCTAGATTTAGAGGTCATGTCCGCAGACCAAGAATTTAGCCACAGAGCCCTGCGAGCTAAAACTGAGAATCCTGAAACCTTTGCATTCTGGCGAATAATTTGCATATTGGCATCACAACGCCCTTCAATGCCTTAATCTTATCCTGTATCTCGTTGATGGAAATCTCCCTCTCGACCATATCACACAGGGATTCATACCAATATGTGTCAGTTCCGGCCACCACGGCAACAGCCGCTGCCGGTTGAAAAACAAACTGTGTGTGTTGAAACATTTTCCTTAACATGTTTTCCAACTTTTTTTTTTCATGGGCTCTTTAAACTACAAACTATCCTTGAGAGGAATAGTCGTTCGCTTCGCGAGCATAGAGATGGCACCATCCACCTTAGGGATAGTCCCCCACAGCTCGAGCTGAGAGTCCGGAACAGGGAACAGTTTCTTAAAGGAAGAAGGGGAAAAGGAAGAACCTAATCGCTCCCATTCATTCTTAATAATATTAGCCATCTTAACAGGAACCAGGAAGGTCTGAGGCACCACCCTGTCCTCATATACCTTATCAAGCTTAGGAATCGAAGGTTGCTCCAGAAGCTTTGGTTCCGGAACCTCCAGAGCAGCAAGCACTTGCTTCAGCAAAAAGCGCAAATTCTCCATCCTAAATGCCGGAGGATGAGATGACACGGACACTGACCCAGAAGGAGCCTCCTCCAAAGAGTCTGAGTGGGCCTCGTCATTGCATAACGCCTCTGATATTTCCATAGGTGTAGACAACCCGTGGGCTGGGCCGCCATAAAACGCCCTACGCTTAGCAGAACATGGTAAGGCATGGATCACTTTCGATACTGCCGTTTGCAGTTGATCCGCAAAATCTGACGGCCAACAAATCTCTCCCGTAGGAGTAATGGTTGAACCCTGGGGCGCTGCATGTGAACTCTGAGATTAAAGCAGGGAACGCACCTCCCGGGACGGGGAGCCCTCAGAGGTGGACGGCTCAATAGTACTAGACATCCCTTTCGTTTTAGATGTCGCAACTTTATCAAGGCATGTGGAACATAGTTGAGCAGGCTGATCTACAAGAACATCCTCACAAACACAGGAATGAGACTTTCTTAAAGAGGGAGTACCCTCTAACACATCAGAGTCCTCTATAGTTTGCGCTTTTATTATGGACTAGACTAACTTAAAAAACAGCCAACTTTATACTCCAATGGCCAGGGCACTCACCACCTCCTATAACCCAGACTACAGAAACCACTTTGTCTCCTATGCCGCTGATCAACAGAGGAAGTGAAAATTCACACCCGGTCACCGCCCTTGCACTAAGGAGAAAACGTGCCAAAATCAGCCGCGCAAATACTCCCGAAAGTCAACCTGAAATTCCACCATTACCAGAGCCACATCTCGTACATAACGCAGCAATTACACAATAAAAATTATGTATAAACCTCCCCTGTTCAATAATCCCCTCACTAGGAATATTAACCCTTGATTCCATAAAAGGCGCCACACTGTGACCCTGTCTTCTGTGTTATTATGTATAACAAAATTAAACATTCTTACCAGAATCAATGCATTGGAACAGGAACACTGCCCTTCAAGTGTGACAGGTAGAAGCATCGCTCCTGACATGGACTTGACAAGTTTCACTGCCTGCTTTCTGCACTCAACGCTGATTGCTTGTGGAGCTGTTAATATGAGTCGGAATGGTTTCGCAGAAAGAGTCTCCCTGCATCTCCGAACTCTAACTTTCATCCAGGCTCTCACTGAGAGGCTGACAGGACTACTTAAAACTTAAGTCCTATTCCGAAGAGTACTACACTCCAGAAGAGACTACTCCGATTCTTCTGACACTTCTCTGCCAAACTCCTGTGACAAAAGGCAAAGAATGACTGGGGGATAAGGGGAGTGGGAGAAGTATTTATATATATTGGCTGGGGTGTCTTTGCCTCGTCCTGGTGGCCAGGTTCTTATTTCCCAAAAGTAATGAATGAAGCCGTGGACTCTGCTCCCCTTTAGATGGGAAAGAGCTTAACCCCCCCCCAATAGTTAAACGTATAGCCGATCAGAGAAGATAGAATTGCAAACATATAGTTAGGAAAGACAAAGCAGGGTCTTTAGAGCTGTCATTAGAACTGCAGCCCCAAAACTAAAATGGGCGGGGACTATGGACCATTATTATTCCGAAAGAAAATAATTTATCAGGTAAGCATAAATTATGTTTTCTTTCGTAAAATAATGATAGTCTACAGGGCTCCATAACATATGGGATTAATACCCAAGCTGATGGTCTGTTACAGAAAAGATGGGAAACATTTTCTGGCAGTTCCTATATAGCTGACACTGCGGCCAGAAGGACTTTCCTGCCAAAAAGAAAACACATCAAAGCGATAAAATTTGGAAAATATGCAAAGAAGACCATGTTGCAGCATTGGAAATCTGCTCCAAAGATGCATAATTTTTAAAAGCCCACAAAGTTGAAACTGCTCTAATAGAAGGAGCTGTAATACGCTTAGGAGGTGACCTGCCCACAACCAAGTAAGCCTTGTGAATCACTCGTTTGAGCCAAGAAGCCAACGATACCTTAATAGCCTTATGCCCCTTACGAGTCCCAAAGTAGAGAACAAACAAAGATTGTCTTTAGTAGCTTGAAGATAGAATTACATCAAGATTATGCAATAGTCCCTCAGAGATAGAAGGATCTGGACAACAACAACTACCTTAACCCTTTGAGTGCTAAGCCATTTCCCACCTGGGTGCTAAGCTGGATTTAAGTTTTTTTTTTCTCCCTATTTTTAAATATATATATATATATTTTTCCCCCAGATCCCCAAGACTTATACAGTTGGAAAGGTTAGGCGATTACCTTGGGTGGGTCTTGGGGGGCTGTAGCTGCTTAGATGCCTGAGATACAGGCTTCTAAGCATCATGACCCTTGTCCTATATTGTGCATTGTACATTTTAAATGAAAAATGCGCAGTGACGTCATCACGTAATTGCGCATAACGTCACCACACGAAACGGTAAGCCCCAGCAATGCCTGTCACTATACAGGCCAGATCGCCCTCAAGATGGGCGAGTGCTAGCAACAGCTCTGAGCCGCCGCCAGCACCTGACTAGGACAATGTGCGATGGCTCAGAGCCATCGTTAGCACTCAAGGGGTTAAGGAAGGAAATCACAAGTAGTACAAAGTACAGCCTTGTCTTTAGGAATACTTAGACATGAAGAAAAGCATTTTCCAAGATAAAAGCTTTATATCAATTGAATGCATTGATTCAAAATTGATTCCAATTCCAATTCCATGGAGAAAACATAATTTATGCTTACCTGATAAATTCCTTTCTTCTGTAGTGTGATCAGTCCACGGGTCATCATTACTTCTGGGATATTAACTGCTCCCCTACAGGAAGTGCAAGAGGATTCACCCAGCAGAGCTGCATATAGCTCCTCCCCTCTACGTCACTCCCAGTCATTCGACCAAGGACCAACGAGAAAGGAAAAGCCAAGGGTGAAGTGGTGACTGGAGTATAAATTAAAAAATATTTACCTGCCTTAAAAACAGGGCGGGCCGTGGACTGATCACACTACAGAAGAAAGGAATTTATCAGGTAAGCATAAATTATGTTTTCTTCTGTTAAGTGTGATCAGTCCACGGGTCATCATTACTTCTGGGATACCAATACCAAAGCAAAAGTACACGGATGACGGGAGGGATAGGCAGACTCTTTATACAGAAGGAACCACTGCCTGAAGAACCTTTCTCCCAAAAATAGCCTCCGATGAAGCAAAGGTGTAAAATTTGTAAAATTTGGAAAAAGTATGAAGCGAAGACCAAGTTGCAGCCTTGCAAATCTGTTCAACAGAGGCCTCATTCTTGAAGGCCCAAGTGGAAGCCACAGCTCTAGTAGAATGAGCTGTAATTCTTTCAGGGGGCTGCTGTCCAGCAGTCTCATAAGCTAAACGAATTATGCTACGAAGCCAAAAAGAAAGAGAGGTAGCGGAAGCTTTTTGACCTCTCCTCTGCCCAGAGTAAATGACAAACAGAGAAGACGTTTGTCGGAATTCCTTAGTTGCCTGCAAGTAAAATTTTAGAGCCCGGACTACATCCAGGTTGTGCAGTAGACGTTCCTTCTTTGAAGAAGGATTTGGGCATAAAGAAGGAACAACAATCTCTTGATTGATATTCCTGTTAGTAACTACCTTAGGTAAGAACCCAGGTTTAGTACGCAGGACTACCTTATCCGAATGAAAAATCAAATAAGGAGAATCACAATGTAAGGCTGATAATTCAGAGACTCTTCGAGCCGAGGAAATAGCCATTAAAAATAGAACTTTCCAAGATAACAACTTTATATCAATGGAATGAAGGGGTTCAAACGGAACGCCCTGTAAAACATTAAGAACAAGGTTTAAACTCCATGGTGGAGCAACAGTTTTAAACACAAGCTTAATCCTGGCCAAAGCCTGACAAAAAGCCTGGACGTCAGGAACTTCTGACAGACGTTTGTGTAACAGAATGGACAGAGCTGAGATCTGTCCCTTTAATGAACTAGCAGATAAACCCTTTTCTAAACCTTCTTGTAGAAAAGACAATATCCTAGGAATCCTAACCTTACTCCAAGAGTAACCTTTGGATTCACACCAATGTAGGTATTTACGCCATATCTTATGGTAAATCTTTCTGGTAACAGGTTTCCTAGTCTGTATTAAGGTACTAATAACTGACTCAGAAAACCCACGTCTTGATAAAATTAAGCGTTCAATTTCCAAGCAGTCAGCTTCAGAGAAGTTAGATTTTGATGTTTGAAGGGACCCTGTATCAGAAGGTCCTGTTTCAGAGGTAGAGACCAAGGCGGACAGGATGACATGTCCACCAGGTCTGCATACCAAGTCCTGCGTGGCCACGCAGGTGCTATTAGAATCACTGATGCTCTCTCTTGTTTGATTCTGGCTATCAATCGAGGAAGCAACGGGAAGGGTGGAAACACGTAAGCCATCCTGAAGTCCCAAGGTGCTGTCAGAGCATCTATCAGGACTGCTCCTGGATCCCTGGATCTGGACCCGTAACGAGGAAGCTTGGCGTTCTGTCGAGACGCCATGAGATCTATCTCTGGTTTGCCCCAACGTCGAAGTATTTGGGCAAAGACCTCCGGATGAAGTTCCCACTCCCCCGGATGAAAAGTCTGACGACTTAAGAAATCCGCCTCCCAGTTCTCCACTCCCGGGATGTGGATTGCTGACAGGTGGCAAGAGTGAGACTCTGCCCAGCGAATTATCTTTGATACTTCCATCATAGCTAGGGAGCTTCTTGTCCCTCCCTGATGGTTGATGTAAGCTACAGTCGTGATGTTGTCCGACTGAAACCTGATGAACCCCCGAGTTGTCAACTGGGGCCAAGCCAGGAGGGCATTGAGAACTGCTCTCAATTCCAGAATGTTTATTGGCAGGAGACTCTCCTCCTGACTCCATAGTCCCTGAGCCTTCAGGGAATTCCAGACGGCACCCCAACCTAGAAGGCTGGCGTCTGTTGTTACAATTGTCCAGTCTGGTCTGCTGAATGGCATCCCCCTGGACAGGTGTGGCCGAGAAAGCCACCATAGAAGAGAATTTCTGGTCTCTTGATCCAGATTCAGAGAAGGGGATAAGTCTGAGTAATCCCCATTCCACTGACCTAGCATGCACAGTTGCAGTGGTCTGAGGTGTAAGCGTGCAAAGGGTACTATGTCCATTGCCGCTACCATTAAGCCGATTACCTCCATACATTGAGCCACTGACGGGTGTTGAATGGAATGAAGAGTGCGGCAAGCACTTTGAAGTCTTGATAGCCTGTCCTCTGTCAGGTAAATCTTCATTTCTACAGAATCTATAAGAGTCCCCAGGAAGGGAACTCTTGTGAGTGGAACGAGTGAACTTTTCTTTTCGTTCACCTTCCATCCATGTGACCTTAGAAATGCCAGCACTAACTCTGTATGAGATTTGGCAGTTTGAAAGCTTGAAGCTTGTATCAGAATGTCGTCTAGGTATGGAGCTACCGAGATTCCCCGCGGTCTTAGTACCGCCAGAAGAGCACCCAGAACCTTTGTGAAGATTCTTGGCGCTGTAGCCAATCCGAATGGAAGAGCCACAAACTGGTAATGCCTGTCTAGGAAGGCAAACCTTAGGTACCGGTAATGATCTTTGTGAATCGGTATGTGCAGGTAAGCATCTTTTAAATCTACAGTGGTCATGTACTGACCCTCTTGGATCATAGGTAAAATTGTCCGAATAGTCTCCATCTTGAACGATGGAACTCTTAGGAATTTGTTTAGGATCTTTAAGTCCAGGATTGGTCTGAAAGTTCCCTCTTTTTTGGGAACCACAAACAGATTTGAGTAAAACCCCTGTCCCTGCTCCGATCGTGGAACTGGATGGATTACTCCCATTAACAAGAGCTCTTGTACGCAGCGTAGAAAAGCCTCTTTCTTTGTCTGGATTGTTGACAATCTTGACAGATGAAATCTCTCTCTTGGAGGAGAGTATTTGAAGTCCAGAAGGTATCCCTGAGATATTATCTCTAGCGCCCAGGGATCCTGAACATCTCTTGCCCAAGCCTGGGTGAAGAGAGAAAGTCTGCCCCCCACTAGATCCGATCCCGGATCGGGGGCCCTCAATTCATGCTGTTTTGGGGGCAGCAGCAGGTTTCCTAGTCTGCTTGCCCTTGTTCCAGGACTGGTTAGGTTTCCAGCCTTGTCTGTAGCGAGCAACAGCTCCTTCCTGTTTTGGTGCAGAGGAAGTTGATGCTGCTCCTGCTTTGAAATTACGAAAGGAACGAAAACTAGACTGTCTAGTCTTGGCTTTGGCTTTGTCCTGAGGCAGGGCATGGCCTTTACCTCCTGTAATGTCAGCGATAATCTCTTTCAACCCGGGCCCGAATAAGGTCTGCCCTTTGAAAGGTATATTAAGCAATTTAGACTTAGAAGTAACATCAGCTGACCAGGATTTTAGCCACAGCGCCCTGCGTGCCTGAATGGCGAATCCTGAATTCTTCGCCGTAAGTTTAGTAAGATGTACTACGGCCTCCGAAATGAATGAATTAGCTAGTTTAAGGACTCTAAGCCTGTCCGTAATGTCGTCCAGAGTAGCTGAATCAATGTTCTCTTCCAGAGACTCAATCCAGAATGCCGCTGCAGCCGTGATCGGCGCAATGCATGCAAGGGGTTGCAATATAAAACCTTGTTGAACAAACATTTTCTTAAGGTAACCCTCTAACTTTTTATCCATTGGATCTGAAAAAGCACAGCTATCCTCCACCGGGATAGTGGTACGCTTAGCTAAAGTAGAAACTGCTCCCTCCACCTTAGGGACCGTTTGCCATAAGTCCCTTGTGGTGGCGTCTATTGGAAACATTTTTCTAAATATCGGAGGGGGTGAGAACGGCACACCGGGTCTATCCCACTCCTTAGTAACAATTTCAGTAAGTCTCTTAGGTATAGGAAAAACCTCAGTACTCGTCGGTACCGCAAAATATTTATCCAACCTACACATTTTCTCTGGTATTGCAACTGTGTTACAATCATTTAGAGCCGCTAACACCTCCCCTAGTAATACACGGAGGTTTTCCAGTTTAAATTTAAAATTTGAAATATCTGAATCCAGTCTGTTTGGATCAGAACCGTCACCCACAGAATGAAGTTCTCCGTCCTCATGTTCTGCCACCTGTGACGCAGTGTCTGACATGGCCCTAATATTATCAGCGCACTCTGTTCTCACCCCAGAGTGATCACGCTTACCTTTTAGTTCTGGTAATTTAGCCAAAACTTCAGTCATAACAGTAGCCATATCCTGTAATGTGATTTGTAATGGACGCCCAGCTGTACTCGGCGCTACAATATCACGCACCTCCCTCTGAGCGGGAGATGTAGGTACTGACACGTGAGGCGAGTTAGTCGGCATAACTCTCCCCTCGTTGTTTGGTGAAATTTGTTCAATTTGTACAGATTGATTTTTATTTAAAGTAGCATCAATACAGTTAGTACATAAATTTCTATTGGGCTCCACTTTGGCATTGCAACAAATGACACAGGTATCATCTTCTGAATCAGACATGTTTAACACACTAGCAAATAAACTTGCAACTTGGAAATACAATTCAAATAGAATAATATTAAAACGTACTGTGCCTTTAAGAAGCACAGAAGATCTATGACAGTTAAAAATTAATAAATTGAAACAGTTATAGCCTCAATCCTTGTAAACAACACAACTTTAGCAAAGGTTTAATCCCATTAGCAAAGATAACAATTTCTGAAAGCAGGAAACAAATTACAGAATAAAAGTTTTTATTTCAGTCAAACTATAATTCTCACAGCTCTGCTGAGAGAAATTACCTCCCTCAAAATAAGTTTTGAAGACCCCTGAGCTCTGTAGAGATGAACCAGATCATGCAGGGAATACAATGAGTTGCTGACTGAAATATTTGATGCATAGTAAAAGCGCCCCTCCCCCACACACACAGCAGTGAGGGAGAACAGAAACTGACAGAAAAAACAGATTTAAGCAACTGCCAAATGGAAAAATGGTGCCCAAACATTTATTCACTCAGTACCTCAGCAAATGAAAACGATTTTACATTCCAGCAAAAACGTTAAACATAATCTCTAGTTATTAAACAGCTTTATGTCTTTCTTACAGTGTAATTCTAGTGAAGTACCATTCTCCCAGAATACTGAAGTGTAAAGTATACATACATGACATTATATCGGTATGGCAGGATTTTCTCATCAATTCCATTGTCAGAAAATAAAAACTGCTACATACCTCTATGCAGATTCATCTGCCCGCTGTCCCCTGATCTGAAGTTTACCTCACTCCTCAGATGGCCGAGAACAGCAATATGATCTTAACTACTCCGGCTAAAATCATAGCAAAACTCTGGTAGATTCTTCCTCAAACTCTGCCAGAGAGGTAATAACACACTCCGGTGCTATTTCAAAATAACAAACTTTTGATTGAAGATATAAAACTAAGTATAATCACCATAGTCCTCTCACACGACCTATCTAGTTGCTGGGTGCAAGAGAATGACTGGGAGTGACGTAGAGGGGAGGAGCTATATGCAGCTCTGCTGGGTGAATCCTCTTGCACTTCCTGTAGGGGAGCAGTTAATATCCCAGAAGTAATGATGACCCGTGGACTGATCACACTTAACAGAAGAAATAGATCTCACAACTGGCTTAATTCTAACTAGCGTCTGGACAAAAGTCTGAAAATCAGGAAGTTTACCTAACTTCCTATGAAAAAGAACAGATAATACAGAAATTTGACCTTTTGGTTCAGCACCCTGGGAAGCAACTGCTGATTGGTGGCTACATTTAAAGAAAACATGTAGAGAATCCACTACACTAAACCCAATATCCCCTCTCACACCTTTATTTTAAATTAGTGTTTGCAGATTTAAGTCCCAAGTTGCAGACTGAACACCTAACTGACCCTGTTGCAGCTCCTTTATGAGTACTCATCCCCACCTGTGACAGCACCAGGGATTAGCTGGTGATGGCTGAAGAAATCAGATTGAGTGACTCAGCTAATTTATAAACTCAAGGTAATTCACAATGCATACAATGTGGGAAATCTCAAAATAACTAGTACATTGAAATTGGCACACCCCAAAACAAACTATGTTCAACATTTAGCAAATGAATCAATTTGTAAACCAATAGCTTACTTACTTATACAGACAAATCAGCTCCAATAGTAATTGTTGGTGATACCCACAAGATGGTATAAATCACTTGAAGGGTATACATGTTCTTACCTAAATCTTTAGTCTGCTTCTGAGTCTCACTGCTAAATTTAGTTAAGAAAGGGTTTTCTTGGGTAAGCAGGATTTTTATATCTTCTATAGATACAGTTACAATTCGTAAATTGATGAATGGATAAAGAGTATATATACCCTAGACAGATGAGGAAAAAAAAAAAACAATTAACACAAAGATACAGAAGATACAGTATAAGAATACAAAGATTGCAGAGTGAGGTAATATACAAATACTAACTAAATTTCTTATATTAATAATGGCATAACATTTATAATAAAATTGGGACTACTTAGCTCCAATGTAACAAATAAAATTAAACCACAACTTTTAAAGGGACAGTGTACTGTGATTTTTTTTTCTCCCCTTTGATGTGTTTTCAGTGATACATTTTACCTGCTAAAGTGTATTAAATTGTGTACAAATAGCTCTTATACCTTTATTTTGTCATCTGAAATTGCTGTGTTTGCTTACTGTATCCCCACCTGTACTTAGCATATCAATACATAAGTACTGGTTATAGAAAAGCTATGTAGGCTTAAATGAAATCACATTTAAAAAAAATCCAATAAGAGAGAGGGGAAAACATATGGAAATATAAATAAAAACCTACCATATTTAAATAGGTAAATATTTTGGTATTAAAGTGCTTAGTAGAGTATAAAAAAAAAAAGTGTTTTAAAAAAAAAAAAAAAAAAAGAAAAAAGGCAAAAACATAATTTATGTAAGAACTTACCTGATAAATTCATTTCTTTCATATTAGCAAGAGTCCATGAGCTAGTGACGTATGGGATATACATTCCTACCAGGAGGGGCAAAGTTTCCCAAACCTCAAAATGCCTATAAATACACCCCTCACCACACCCACAAATCAGTTTAACGTATAGCCAAGAAGTGGGGTGATAAGAAAAAAGTGCGAAAGCATAAAAAATAAGGAATTGGAAATAATTGTGCTTTATACAAAAAAATCAAAACCACCACAAAAAAGGGTGGGCCTCATGGACTCTTGCTAATATGAAAGAAATTAATTTATCAGGTAAGTTCTTACATAAATTATGTTTTCTTTCATGTAATTAGCAAGAGTCCATGAGCTAGTGACGTATGGGATAATGACTACCCAAGATGTGGATCTTCCACGCAAGAGTCACTAGAGAGGGAGGGATAAAATAAAGACAGCCAATTCCGCTGAAAATAATCCACACCCAAAATAAAGTTTAAATCTTATATTGAAAAAAACTGAAATTATAAGCAGAAGAATCAAACTGAAACAGCTGCCTGAAGTACTTTTCTACCAAAAACTGCTTCAGAAGAAGAAAACACATCAAAATGGTAGAATTTAGTAAAAGTATGCAAAGAAGACCAAGTTGCTGCTTTGCAAATCTGATCAACCGAAGCTTCATTCCTAAACGCCCAGGAAGTAGAAACTGACCTAGTAGAATGAGCTGTAATCCTTTGAGGCGGAGTTTTACCCGACTCGACATAAGCATGATGAATTAAAGATTTCAACCAAGATGCCAAAGAAATGGCAGAGGCCTTCTGACCTTTCCTAGAACCGGAAAAGATAACAAATAGACTAGAAGTCTTTCGGAAATTCTTAGTAGCTTCAACATAATATTTCAAAGCTCTAACTACATCCAAAGAATGCAATGATCTCTCCTTAGAATTCTTAGGATTAGGACATAATGAAGGAACCACAATTTCTCTACTAATGTTGTTAGAATTCACAACCTTAGGTAAAAATTTAAAAGAAGTTCGCAACACCGCCTTATCCTGATGAAAAATCAGAAAAGGAGACTCACAAGAAAGAGCAGATAATTCAGAAACTCTTCTAGCAGAAGAGATGGCCAAAAGAAACAAAACTTTCCAAGAAAGTAATTTAATGTCTAATGAATGCATAGGTTCAAACGGAGGAGCTTGAAGAGCCCCCAGAACCAAATTCAAACTCCAAGGAGGAGAAATTGACTTAATGACAGGTTTTATACGAACCAAAGCTTGTACAAAACAATGAATATCAGGAAGATTAGCAATCTTTCTATGAAAAAGAACAGAAAGAGCAGAGATTTGTCCTTTCAAGGAACTTGCAGACAAACCTTTATCCAAACCATCCTGAAGAAACTGTAAAATTCTCGGAATTCTAAAAGAATGCCAGGAAAAGTGAAGAGAAAGAAACCAAGAAATGTAAGTCTTCCAGACTCTATAATATATCTTTCTAGATACAGATTTATGAGCCTGTAACATAGTATTAATCACAGAGTCAGAGAAACCTCTTTGACTAAGAATCAAGCGTTCAATCTCCATACCTTTAAATTTAAGGATTTGAGATCCTGATGGAAAAAAAGGACCTTGCGACAGAAGGTCTGGTCTTAACGGAAGAGTCCACGGTTGGCAAGAGGCCATCCGGACAAGATCCGCATACCAAAACCTGTGAGGCCATGCTGGAGCCACCAGCAGAACAAACGAGCATTCCTTCAGAATCTTGGAGATTACTCTTGGAAGAAGAACTAGAGACGGAAAGATATAGGCAGGATGATACTTCCAAGGAAGTGACAATGCATCCACTGCTTCCGCTTGAGGATCCCTGGATCTGGACAGATACCTGGGAAGTTTCTTGTTTAGATGGGAAGCCATCAGATCTATTTCTGGAAGTCCCCACATTTGAACAATCTGAAGAAAAACCTCTGGGTGAAGAGACCATTCGCCCGGATGTAACGTTTGGCGACTGAGATAATCCGCTTCCCAATTGTCTATACCTGGGATATGAACCGCAGAAACTAGACAGGAGCTGGATTCCGCCCATACCAGTATTCAAGATACTTCTTTCATAGCCAGAGGACTGTGAGTCCCTCCTTGATGATTGATGTATGCCACAGTTGTGACATTGTCTGTATGAAAACAAATGAACGATTCTCTCTTTAGAAGAGGCCATGACTGAAGAGCTCTGAAAATTGCACGGAGTTCCAAAATATTGATTGGTAATCTCACCTCCTGAGATTCCCAAACCCCTTGTGCTGTCAGAGACCCCCAAACAGCTCCCCAACCTGTCAGACTTGCATCTGTTGAAATTACAGTCCAGGTCGGAAGAACAAAAGAAGCCCCCTGAACTAAACGATGGTGATCTGTCCACCACGTTAGAGAGTGTCGTACAATCGGTTTTAAAGATATTAATTGAGATATCTTTGTGTAATCCCTGCACCACTGGTTCAGCATACAGAGCTGAAGAGGTCGCATGTGAAAACGAGCAAAGGGGATCGCGTCCGATGCAGCAGTCATAAGACCTAGAATTTCCATGCATAAGGCTACCGAAGGGAATGATTGTGATTGAAGGTTTCGACAAGCTGAGATCAATTTTAGACGTCTCTTGTCTGTCAGAGACAGAGTCATGGACACTGAATCTATCTGGAAACCTAAAAAGGTTACCCTTGTTTGAGGAATCAATGAACTTTTTGGTAAATTGATCCTCCAACCATGATCTTGAAGAAACAACACAAGACGATTCGTATGAGATTCTGCTAAATGTGAAGACTGAGCAAGTACCAAGATATCGTCCAAATAAGGAAATACCACAATACCCTGTGTTCTCTGATTACAGACAGAAGGGCACCGAGAACCTTTGTAAAAATTCTTGGAGCTGTTGCTAGGCCAAACGGCAGAGCCACAAACTGGTAATGCTTGTCTAGGAAAGAGAATCTCAGAAACTGATAGTGATCTGGATGAATCGGAATATGCAGATATGCATCCTGTAAATCTATTGTGGACATATAATGCCCTTGCTGAACAAAAGGCAGGATAGTCCTTATAAGTTACCATTTTGAATGTTGGTATCCTTACATAACGATTCAATATTTTTAGATCCAGAACTGGTCTGAAGGAATTCTCCTTTGGTACAATGAAGAGATTTGAATAAAACCCCAGCCCCTGTTCCAGAACTGGAACTGGCATAATTACTCCAGCCAACTCTAGATCTGAAACACATTTCAGAAATGCTTGAGCCTTCGCTGGATTTACTGGGACACGGAAAAGAAAAAATCTCTTTGCAGGAGGCCTTATTTTGAAGCCAATTCTGTACCCTTCTGAAACAATGTTTTGAATCCAAAGATTGTGAATTGAATTGATCCAAATTTCTTTGAAAAATCGTAATCTGCCCCCTACCAGCTGGGCTGGAATGAGGGCCGCACCTTCATGTGGACTTGGGAGCTGGCTTTGGTTTTCTAAAAGGCTTGGATTTATTCCAGACTGGAGATGGTTTCCAAACTGATACCGCTCCTGAGGGTGAAGGATCAGGCTTTTGTTCCTTATTGTGACGAAAGGAACAAAAAACGATTATTAGACCTAAATTTACCTTTAAATTTTTTATCCAGTAACAGTTGAGATAATAGAATCCAACTGAGAACCAAATAATTTATTACCCTGGAAAGAAAGGGAAAGCAAAGTTGACTTAGAAGACATATCAGCATTCCAAGTTTTAAGCCATAAAGCTCTTCTAGCTAAAATAGCTAGATACATATACCTGACATCAACTCTAATGATATCAAAGATGGCATCACAAATAAAGTTATTAGCATGTTGAAGAAGATTAATAATGCTATGAGAATTATGATCTGATACTTGTTGCGCTAAAGCTTCTAACCAAAAAGTTGAAGCTGCAGCAACATCCGCTAAAGATATAGCAGGTCTAAGAAGATTACCTGAACATAAGTAAGCTTTTCTTAGAAAGGATTCAATCTTCCTATCTAAAGGATCCTTAAAGGAAGTACTATCTGCCGTAGGAATAGTAGTACGTTTAGCAAGAGTAGAGACAGCCCCATCAACCTTAGGGATTTTGTCCCAAAATTCTAATCTGTCAGATGGCACAGGATATAATTGTTTAAAACGTTTAGAAGGAGTAAATGAATTACCCAAATTATTCCATTCCCTGGAGATTACTTCAGAAATAGCATCAGGGACAGGAAAAACTTCTGGAATAACTATAGATTTAAAAACCTTATTTAAACGTTTAGATTTAGTATCAAGAGGACCAGAATCCTCTATTTCTAATGCAATTAAGACCTCTTTAAGTAAAGAACGAATAAATTCCATTTTGAACAAATATGAAGATTTATCAGCATCAACCTCTGAGACAGAATCCTCTGAACCAGAGGAACCACTATCAGAATCAGAATGATGATGTTCATTTAAAAATTCATCTGAAAAATGAGAAGTTTTAAAAGACCTTTTACGTTTACTAGAAGGGGGAATAACAGACATAGCCTTCTTAATGGATTTAGAAACAAAATCTCTTATGTTAACAGGAACACTCTGAGTATTAGATGTTGACGGAACCGCAACAGGTAATGCAACATTACTAAAGGAAATATTATCTGCATTAACAAGTTTGTCATGACATTCATTACAAACAACAGCTGGAGGAACAGATACCACAAGTTTACAACAGATACAGTTAACTTTGGTAGATCCAGCACCAGGCAGCGTTTTTTCCAGAAGTATCTTCTGACTCAGTGTCAATCTGGGACATCTTGCAATATGTAATAGAAAAAACAACATATAAAGCAAAATTGATTAAATTCCTTAAATGACAGTTTCAGGAATGGGAAAAAATGCCAGTGAACAAGCTTCTAGCAACCAGAAGCAATAAATAATGAGACTTAAATAATGTGGAGACAATAGTGACGCCCATATTTTTTAGCGCCAAAAAAGACGCCCACATTATTTGGCGCCTAAATGCTTTTGGCGCCAAAAATGACGCCACATCCGGAACGCCGACACTTTTGGCACAAAAAAACGTCAAAAATGACGCAACTTCCGGCGACACGTATGACGCCGGAAAAAGCAAAAAAAATTTGCGCCAAAAAAGTCCGCGCCAAGAATGACGCAATAAAATGAAGCATTTTCAGCCCCCGCGAGCCTAACAGCCCACAGGAAAAAAAGGTCAAATTTTAAGGTAAGAAAAAAAACAAAAAAACAATTGACTGATTCATATGCATTATCCCAAATATGAAACTGACTGTCTGAAATAAGGAACGTTGAACATCCTGAGTCAAGGCAAATAAATGTTTGAATACATATATTTAGAACTTTATATAAAAAGTGCCCAACCATAGCTTAGAGTGTCACAGAAAATAAGACTTACTTACCCCAGGACACTCATCTACATGTAGTAGAAAGCCAAACCAGTACTGAAACGAGAATCAGTAGAGGTAATGGTATATATAAAAGAGTATATCGTCGATCTGAAAAGGGAGGTAAGAGATGAATCTCTACGACCGATAACAGAGAACCTATGAAATAGACCCCGTAGAAGGAGATCATTGAATTCAAATAGGCAATACTCTCCTCACATCCCTCTGACATTCACTGCACGCTGAGAGGAAAACCGGGCTCCAACCTGCTGCGGAGCGCATATCAACGTAGAATCTAGCACAAACTTACTTCACCACCTCCATAGGAGGCAAAGTTTGTAAAACTGATTTGTGGGTGTGGTGAGGGGTGTATTTATAGGCATTTTGAGGTTTGGGAAACTTTGCCCCTCCTGGTAGGAATGTATATCCCATACGTCACTAGCTCATGGACTCTTGCTAATTACATGAAAGAAATTGAAATGTGCATATATTAATTTTAAAAAGAAATATTTTGCAATATACTTTCATTAGCAAAAATGCTTCTAGTAGAAGTCCTAACTGTTTTTCCTGTGGCATACACACATATGCTGTAAGTATCCTGTACACCAGCAATCCAACACCACACTATCTCAGAGAGAGTCATCAGTGGATTGTGTGACACAAATAAAGTCTTCAATGACACAATACACACCACCACCAGTTCTCTGAACTGGCATGGTGTTAGAATCCTTATGCTCTATTCACACATAGTGTATGTGCGTATGTCGCTGTAACAGTAACTTTTACTAGAAGCATTTTAAATATATTGCAAAAATGATTCTATTAAAAAAAAAAAAGCAATCCAGCACATTTCAATGTATCCCTAACCCTTTAAGATGATCCTTTTCCTTTATAGGGTCTACTTTCACCTTAAAGGGACATAAAACTCAATTTTTTTCTTTCATGATTTAGATATAAGAACATTTTAAACAACTTTCTAATTTACTTCTATTATCACATTTTCTTAGTTTTCTTGTTACCCTTTGTGGAAAAGCAGAAATGTAAGCCCAAGAGTGTGCATGTGTCTGCAGCACTATAAAGCAGCACTTTTGCAACAATGTTATACATTAGCAGGGACACTAGATGGCAGCACTATTTCCTGTCGTGTAGTACTTCAGGCATGTGCACGCTACCTACCTAGGTACCTCTTCAACAAATAATAACATAAGAATGAAAAAAAAATTGATAATAGAAGTAAATTGGAAACTTTTTAAAAATTGTGTGCTCTATTTGAATCATGAAAGAACATTTTTGGGTTTAATGTCCCTTTAATTCATGTTTTTGAACTTCTCAATACAGGCAGACTGGAGCAGCAAAAAGTTCAAATTGTTTAGACTAATTGTAACTCACCTCTTGGGCTAGCCTATAAGCACAACCGTACTGTTCTCCATCATTATTCCTGCAAAGTACTTTTATACCAGTGTTAATAACCTGCCAAACAAAAAAAATAACAAAATAAATATTTACTGTAAAATGAACAGGATGCCCAAAATGAAAAACAAAAATACCAACACAAAATAGTTACAATATTTTCTCATTTAAAAAACAACAACAAAATAAACTTCTAATTAAATTTCTCTACATTAGTAAATGATACTCTTGATAAGTGACAAAACAAAGGTCACTCAAAGGGCCATAATTAAAAAAAAATTTGTATGAGGGTTTAAAACCATATATGCAGTTGATTTAAACTTTAAATCTGTGGGGCCAATATAATAGTTAAAAGACGACTCCTGCTCTGCTGGAAAGGCGGTCCTGAATGGTAAGTATTAAAGGTTCCTATGACCTGCCAATTAACTACCACTGCCTTATATGAAAATCACAAATCAGCAAAATGGAATTTTGCAAAGCTATACAATTAATAATAATCGTAATTAGTGCGTCTTGGCAAATCTGCAACCTTCCCTCATGAATGTAGGCAGTACGACTTTAATGCAAACTATTACCAATGTTTTAATAGGTTACATTTTCTTGTAGCCCTCGGATTGGTATACTACAATGCACACAAGTGGGCTGCCTGCTGTAAACCCCGTTGGCTTGTGCTTGGAATTGTTTGCAGTAAAAGGGTTATTCATGTATTAATTTGAAGGGTGGATGTCAACTCCGGCCTTTCAGGACCCTGAACAGCAATTTAGTTGACCTTATTATAAAGCCACATCAGCTCCTCATGAGACCACTTCAAGTTGCAAGTAACAATTTGTTCATATTTCCCTTTTTACAATTTAAACCCCCCCCCCATACAATTAAACTTCAGAAGTAAGCTTCTGAGGCCTTCATGGCCTGGCCTGAGATGTACCCAATATATTATACCTTTAGCACCTTATTTCAAAGAGAAACCATGTCAAACATATGCAATGCCTAATTTAACTTAGTTTATTATATTGCTATTTTAGTTGGATTGAAAAGTATAAAAAGGTAAAATATTTTTTTTTAAATGCTGATAAAATAGGCTGTGTTTAATTTTTCCTGCATATTAACGTTAAATAAGAGTATTTTTATTCTCCGATAAGGACAAAGTTTCCCTTGTGTGTCTGTATAGCATAGTGTTTATTAATTCATCTCTCTCATGAGTTTTGGAATATATCATGGATGGATGTACTTTATCTGAGGGAGCAATCCAAAAAGGGAACAAGATGCACATATTTATAAACTTTTTTTTTTTTTTAATATTGGGAAGAAGCTTTAGGTATGCATAACCTACACAAAAGAAAGACAGACCCTGGATTACTATGACAAAAGAAATTGCATCAGACATATAGTAGAAAGAAGAGCTACACATTTTGAAAACCCAATCACCCAAAAACAATTTATATAAGAAGTTACCTGATAAATTAATTTCTTTCATGGCCGCGACGCCGTTACATTTGGGATACACAATCCTACCAGTAGGTGACAAAGTTTTCCCAAACCTCAAAAGCCTATAAATACCCCATCTACCTCACAAATACCTTAGTTTTACATATGGCCAAGCCGTGAGGCGATTAAGGAGTAAAAGCAGGGGGAAAAAAACAGAATTTATGTTTACCTGATAAATTTCTTTCTCCTACGGTGTGTACGGTCCACGGCTTCATCCTTACTTGTGGGATATTCTCATTCCCTACAGGAAGTGGCAAAGAGAACACACAGAGCTGTCCATATAGCTCCCCCTCTGGCTCCGCCCCCCAGTCATTTGACCGACGGTTAGGAGAAAAAGGAGAACCATAGGGTGCAGTGGTGACTGTAGTGTACAAAAAAATAAAATTTTTTAAACCTGACTAAATGCCAGGGCGGGCCGTGGACCGGACACACCGTAGGAGAAATTTATCAGGTAAACATAAATTCTGTTTTCTCCTACATTGGTGAGTCCGGTCCACGGCTTCATCCTTACTTGTGGGAATCAATACCAAAGCTTTAGGACACGGATGAAGGGAGGGAACAAGTCAGGTAACCTAAACGGAAGGCACCACTGCTTGGAAAAGCTTTCTCCCAAAAATAGCCTCCGAAGAAGCAAAAGTATCAAATTTGTAAAATTTTGCAAATGTATGCAGTGAAGACCAAGTCGCTGCCATACAGATCTGTTCAACAGAAGCCTCGTTCTTGAAAGCCCATTCGTTCAGGAGGCTGCCGTCCAGCAGTCTCATAAGCCAATCGGATGATGCTTTTTAGCCAGAAGGAAAGAGAGGTAGCAGTAGCTTTCTGACCTCTTCTCTTACCAGAATAGACAACAAACAAAGAAGATGTTTGTCTGAAATCCTTTGTTGCTTCTAGATAGAATTTTAAAGCACGAACCACATCTAGATTGTGTAACAAACGTTCCTTTTTAGAAACTGGATTAGGACACAGAGAAGGAACAACTATTTCCTGGTTAATATTCCTATTGGAAGAAAACCAGGCTTGGTACGTAAAACTACCTTATCTGTATGAAACACCAGATAGGGTGAATTACACTGCAAAGCAGACAATTCAGAAACTCTTCTAGCAGAAGAAATAACCAAAAACAAAACTTTCCAAGATAGTAACTTAATATCTATGGAAAGTAAAGGTTCAAACGGAACCCCATGAAGAACTGAAAGAACTAAATTTAGACTCCATGGAGGAGTCACAGGTCTGAAGAGAGGCTTGATTCTGACTAACGCCTGTACGAACACCTGAACATCTGGCACGGCTGCCAGACGTTTGTGCAACAAGACAGACAGAGCAGATATCTGTCCTTTTAAAGAACTAGCTAACACACCTTTCTCCAATCCCTCTTGGAGAAAGGAAAGAATCCTTGGAATCCTAATTTTACTCCATGAGTAACCCTTGGATTCGCACCAATAGAGATATTTCTGCCATATCTTATGGTAAATTCTCCTGGTTACAGGCTTTCTAGCCTGAACCAGAGTATCTATAACTGATTCCGAAAACCCACGCTTAGATAGAATCAAGCGTTCAATCTCCAAGCAGTCAGTTGCAGAGAAACTAGGTTTGGATGTTCGAATGGACCTTGTACTAGAAGGTCCTGTCTCAAAGGTAGCTTCCATGGTGGAGCCGATGACATATTCACCAGGTCTGTCTACCAAGTCCTGCGTGGCCACGCAGGAGCTATTAGAATTACCAAAGCCTTCTCCTGTTTGATCCTGGCTACTAGCCTGGGGAGGAGAATAGATTGAACGACCAAGGCGCCACTAAGGCATCTACCAATGTCGCCTTGGGATCCCTGGACCTGGACCCGTAGCGTGGAACCTTGGAGTTCTGACGTGACGCCATCAGATCCAGATCTGGAACGCCCCATAGTTGAGTTAACTGGGCAAAAACCTCCGGGTGAAGTTCCCACTCCCCCGGATGGAAAGTCTGACGACTCAGATAATCCGCCTCCCAGTTGTCTACTCCTGGGATGTGAATTGCAGATAGATGGCAGGAGTGATCCTCCGCCCATTTGATGATCTTGGATACTTCTCTCATCGCCAGGGAACTCTTTGTTCCTCCCTGATGATTGATGTACGCTACAGTCGTCATGATGTCCGACTGAAATCTTATGAATTTGGCCTCCGCTAGTTGAGGCCAAGCCAGGAGCGCATTGAATATCGCTCTCCGTTCCAAAATGTTTATCGGGAGAAGATATTCTTCCCGAGACCATAGACCCTGAGCTTTCAGGGAGTCCCAGACCGCGCCCCATCCTAAGAGACTGGCGTCGGTCGTGACAATGATCCACTCTGGTCTGCGGAAACTCATTCCCTGAGACAGGTGATCCTGAGACAACCACCAGAGGAGCGAGTCTCTGGTTTTCTGGTCCATTTGTATCTGGGGAGACAAATCTGCATAATCCCCATTCCACTGCTTGAGCATGCACAGTTGCAATGGTCTTAGATGAATTCTGGCAAAAGGGACTATGTCCATTGCCGCAACCATTAGACCGATTACCTCCATGCACTGAGCCACAGAAGGCTGAGGAATGGCATGAAGAACTCGACAAGCATTTGAAAGTTTTGACTTCCTGACTTCCGTCAGAAAGATTTTCATTTCTACCCAGTCTATTATTGTTCCCAGGAAGGGAACCCTTGTGACCAGGGACAGAGAACTTTTTTCTACGTTCACCTTCCACCCGTTAGACCTTAGAAAGGCTAGAACAATATCCGTATGAGCCTTCGCTTTGTGGAAGGACGACGCCTGAATTAAGATGTCGTCTAGGTAGGGTGCTACCGCAATGCCCCTTGGCCTTAGCACTGCTAGAAGGGATCCTAACACCTTTGTAAAAATTCTTGGTGAACTTTGTGGATCGGAATATGCAGGTATGCATCCTTTAGGTCCACGGTAGTCATGTATTGACCCTCCTGGATCATTGGTAAAATTGTTCGAATTGTTTCCATTTTGAATGATGGAACTCTGAGGAATTTGTTTAGGATCTTTAAGTCCAGAATTGGCCTGAACGTTCCCTCCTTTTTGGGAACTACAAACAGGTTTGAGTAAAAACCCAGTCCTTGTTCTGCTTTTGGAACTGGGTGTATCACTCCCATTTTTAAAAGGTCTTCTACGCAATGTAAGAATGCCCGTCTCTTTGTCTGGTCTAAAGACAAGCGAGACATGTGAAACCTTCCCTTTGGAGGAAGGTCCTTGAATTCTAGGAGATACCCCTGAGAGACAATCTCTAAAGCCCAGGGGTCTAGGACATCTCTTGCCCAAGCCTGAGCAAAGAGAGAGAGTCTGCCCCCTACCAGATCCGGTCCCGGATCGGGGGCTATCCTTTCATGCTGATTTGGTAGCAGCAGCAGGCTTCTTGGCCTGTTTCCCCTTGTTACAGCCTTGGTCTATCCTGTGGAAGGGCATGGCCCTTTCCCCCAGTGATGTCTGAAATAATCTTACCCTTGAAAGGAATAGTAAGCAATTTTGTTTTGGACGACACATCCGCCGACCAATATTTTAGCCAAAGCGCCCTGCGCGCCACTATTGCAAAACCTGAATTTTTCGCCGCTAATTTAGCTAATTGAAAAGCGGCATCTAAAATAAAGGAATTAGCCAACTTCAGTGCGTGAATTCTGTCCATGACTTCATCATATGGAGTCTCCTTCTGGAGCGAATTTTCTAGTTCATCGAACCAAAAAGACGCCACCGTGGTGACAGGAATAATGCACGAAATTGGTTGAAGAAGGAAACCTTGCTGAACAAAAATTTTATCAAGCAATCCTTCTAATTTTTTATCCATAGGATCTTTGAAAGCGCAACTGTCCTCTATTGGAATAGTTGTGCGCTTAGCTAACGTTTAAACTGCCCCCTCTACCTTAGGGACCGTCTGCCATGCGTCCCTTCTGGGGTCAACAATGGGGAACATTTTCTTAAATATAGGAGGGGGAACAAAAGGAACACCTGGCTTCTCCCACTCCTTAGTCACTATATCTGCCATCTTAGGTATCGCAAACGCATCAGTGTGTAGTGGGACCTCTAGGAAATTGTCCATTTTACACAATTTTTCTGGGATCACCAAAGGATCACAATCATCAAGTGCAGCTAGGACCTCCTTAAGTAGGGCGTGGAGGTGTTCTAGCTTAAATTTAAATGTTATGGTATCAGGCTCTGCCTGCTGAGAAACTTTTCCTGTCATAAATTTCTCCCTCAGACAGGCCCTCCCTCACCGCCAAGTCAGCTTGATGTGAGGGCACTACAGATAAATTATCCTCTGCGTCTGCTTGCTCATTGTCTGTGTTTAAAACTGAGCAATCACGCTTCCTAGGAAAGGCTGGCAGTTTGGATAAAAAATGCTAATTGTTGCATAGTAATCGCAATTGGTGCGCTAGATGTACTGGGCATCGCCTGCGCGGGCATAGCTGGTGTTGACACAGGAGGAGAGGAAAGCAAGCTATCTTCATTACCTTCAGCTAAAGAATCATCTTGGGCTATATTTTTAAGTGTGATTGTACTGTCCTTAAGCTGGTTGGACGCTATGGCACACTGCACACATAAATTTAATGGGGGAACCATCTTGGCCTTTGGACATACAGAACATAGTCTATCTGAAGATTCAGACATGTTTGACAGGCTTAAACAGAACTACAATGCAATAAAAATTATTTTTGACAAAAACGTTACTGTCTCTTTAAATAATAAAAGAGCACACATTATTACTGAAACATCAAAAAACCATGAAATAAACATCCGATTTTCATGAAATTTTCACCACAGAGCCTTAATGCTTTGAAAAGATTGCACACAAATTTTCAGACCAATTAACCCCTTAATGCCCAAACCGGAGCTAATAACAGTTATTAACCGGTTAACACACTACAGAACTAGCCCCAGCTTCTCCCTGTAGCCTTTACCTTTCTTAGGGATTATTTTAGTAGGAAATAAGCCTCTCTGGAATCCTTTCTGATGCCCCACATGAAGCTGCATGGACTGCCTAGGCAAAATCAACTGCGCAATTGAGGCCTGAAAATGAGGCCTCATCCCTCTTCATTCCAGAGTGGAGGGGCCTTTCTGACTAGATTTAGGTGTCCAAATAAGTGCCAGGCTGAAATTAAACACCTTATTTATAGTGAAAAACATGCTAAAAAGCAATCGATTTTAAAGCCCACAATAGTGTCAACCAGCATAGAGCCCTAAATATAAGCCATCATTTTATACAGAGTCTAAGAAAAAACATAATTTATGTAAGAACTTACCTGATAAATTCATTTCTTTCATATTAGCAAGAGTCCATGAGCTAGTGACGTATGGGATATACATTCCTACCAGGAGGGGCAAAGTTTCCCAAACCTCAAAATGCCTATAAATACACCCCTCACCACACCCACAATTCAGTTTAACGAATAGCCAAGAAGTGGGGTGATAAAAAAGTGCGAAAGCATATAAAATAAGGAATTGGAATAATTGTGCTTTATACAAAATCATAACCACCACAAAAAAAAGGGCGGGCCTCATAGACTCTTGCTAATATGAAAGAAATGAATTTATCAGGTAAGTTCTTACATAAATTATGTTTTCTTTCATGTAATTAGCAAGAGTCCATGAGCTAGTGACGTATGGGATAATGATTACCCAAGATGTGGATCTTTCCACACAAGAGTCACTAGAGAGGGAGGGATAAAATAAAGACAGCCAATTCCTGCTGAAAATAATCCACACCCAAAATAAAGTTTAACGAAAAACATAAGCAGAAGATTCAAACTGAAACCGCTGCCTGAAGTACTTTTCTACCAAAAACTGCTTCAGAAGAAGAAAATACATCAAAATGGTAGAATTTAGTAAAAGTATGCAAAGAGGACCAAGTTGCTGCTTTGCAAATCTGATCAACCGAAGCTTCATTCCTAAACGCCCAGGAAGTAGAAACTGACCTAGTAGAATGAGCTGTAATTCTCTGAGGCAGAGTTTTACCCGACTCAACATAGGCAAGATGAATTAAAGATTTCAACCAAGATGCCAAAGAAATGGCAGAAGCTTTCTGGCCTTTTCTAGAACCGGAAAAGATAACAAATAGACTAGAAGTCTTTCGGAAAGATTTAGTAGCTTCAACATAATATTTCAAAGCTCTAACAACATCCAAAGAATGCAACGATTTCTCCTTAGAATTCTTAGGATTAGGACATAATGAAGGAACCACAATTTCTCTACTAATGTTGTTGGAATTCACAACTTTAGGTAAAAATTCAAAAGAAGTTCGCAACACCGCCTTATCCTGATGAAAAATCAGAAAAGGAGACTCACAAGAAAGAGCAGATAATTCAGAAACTCTTCTGGCAGAAGAGATGGCCAAAAGGAACAAAACTTTCCAAGAAAGTAATTTAATGTCCAATGAATGCATAGGTTCAAACGGAGGAGCTTGAAGAGAACCCAAAACCAAATTCAAACTCCAAGGAGGAGAAATTGACTTAATGACAGGTTTTATACGAACCAAAGCTTGTACAAAACAATGAATATCAGGAAGAATAGCAATCTTTCTGTGAAAAAGAACAGAAAGAGCAGAGATTTGTCCTTTCAAGGAACTTGCGGACAAACCTTTATCTAAACCATCCTGAAGAAACTGTAAAATTCTCGGTATTCTAAAAGAATGCCAAGAAAAATGATGAGAAATACACCAAGAAAACAGAATTTATGTTTACCTGATAAATTACTTTCTCCAACGGTGTGTCCGGTCCACGGCGTCATCCTTACTTGTGGGATATTCTCTTCCCCAACAGGAAATGGCAAAGAGCCCAGCAAAGCTGGTCACATGATCCCTCCTAGGCTCCGCCTACCCCAGTCATTCGACCGACGTTAAGGAGGAATATTTGCATAGGAGAAACCATATGATACCGTGGTGACTGTAGTTAAAGAAAATAAATTATCAGACCTGATTAAAAAACCAGGGCGGGCCGTGGACCGGACACACCGTTGGAGAAAGTAATTTATCAGGTAAACATAAATTCTGTTTTCTCCAACATAGGTGTGTCCGGTCCACGGCGTCATCCTTACTTGTGGGAACCAATACCAAAGCTTTAGGACACGGATGAAGGGAGGGAGCAAATCAGGTCACCTAAATGGAAGGCACCACGGCTTGCAAAACCTTTCTCCCAAAAATAGCCTCAGAAGAAGCAAAAGTATCAAACTTGTAAAATTTGGTAAAAGTGTGCAGTGAAGACCAAGTCGCTGCCTTACATATCTGATCAACAGAAGCCTCGTTCTTGAAGGCCCATGTGGAAGCCACAGCCCTAGTGGAATGAGCTGTGATTCTTTCAGGAGGCTGCCATCCGGCAGTCTCGTAAGCCAATCTGATGATGCTTTTAATCCAAAAAGAGAGAGAGGTAGAAGTTGCTTTTTGACATCTCCTTTTACCAGAATAAACAACAAACAAGGAAGATGTTTGTCTAAAATCCTTTGTAGCATCTAAATAGAATTTTAGAGCACGAACAACATCCAAATTGTGCAACAAACGTTCCTTCTTTGAAACTGGATTCGGACACAAAGAAGGCACGACTATCTCCTGGTTAATGTTTTTGTTAGAAACAACTTTCGGAAGAAAACCAGGTTTAGTACGTAAAACCACCTTATCTGCATGGAACACCAGATAAGGAGGAGAACACTGCAGAGCAGATAATTCTGAAACTCTTCTAGCAGAAGAAATTGCAACCAAAAACAAAACTTTCCAAGATAATAACTTAATATCAACGGAATGTAAGGGTTCAAACGGAACCCCCTGAAGAACTGAAAGAACTAAATTGAGACTCCAAGGAGGAGTCAAAGGTTTGTAAACAGGCTTGATTCTAACCAGAGCCTGAACAAAGGCTTGAACATCTGGCACAGCTGCCAGTTTTTTGTGAAGTATCACAGACAAGGCAGAAATCTGTCCCTTCAAGGAACTAGCAGATAATCCTTTCTCCAAACCTTCTTGAAGGAAGGATAGAATCTTAGGAATTTTTACCTTGTCCCAAGGGAATCCTTTAGATTCACACCAACAGATATATTTTTTCCATATTTTGTGGTAAATTTTTCTAGTTACAGGCTTTCTGGCCTGAACAAGAGTATCAATGACAGAATCTGAGAACCCTCGCTTTGATAAGATCAAGCGTTCAATCTCCAAGCAGTCAGTTGGAGTGAGACCAGATTCGGATGTTCGAACGGACCTTGAACAAGAAGGTCTCGTCTCAAAGGTAGCTTCCATGGTGGAGCCGATGACATATTCACCAGGTCTGCATACCAAGTCCTGCGTGGCCACGCAGGAGCTATCAAGATCACCGATGCTCTCTCCTGATTGATCCTGGCTACCAGCCTGGGGATGAGAGGAAACGGCGGGAATACATAAGCTAGTTTGAAGGTCCAAGGTGCTACTAGTGCATCTACTAGAGTCGCCTTGGGATCCCTGGATCTGGACCCGTAGCAAGGAACCTTGAAGTTCTGACGAGAGGCCATCAGATCCATGTCTGGAATGCCCCACAATTGAGTGATTTGGGCAAAGATTTCCGGATGGAGTTCCCACTCCCCCGGATGAAATGTCTGACGACTCAGAAAATCCGCTTCCCAATTTTCCACTCCTGGGATGTGGATTGCAGACAAGTGGCAGGAGTGAGTCTCCGCCCATTGAATGATTTTGGTCACTTCTTCCATCGCCAGGGAACTCCTTGTTCCCCCCTGATGGTTGATGTACGCAACAGTCGTCATGTTGTCTGATTGAAACCGTATGAACTTGGCCTTTGCTAGCTGAGGCCAAGCCTTGAGAGCATTGAGTATCGCTCTCAGTTCCAGAATATTTATCGGTAGAAGAGATTCTTCCCGAGACCAAAGACCCTGAGCTTTCAGGGGTCCCCAGACCGCGCCCCAGCCCACCAGACTGGCGTCGGTCGTGACAATGACCCACTCTGGTCTGCGGAAGCTCATCCCCTGTGACAGGTTGTCCTGGGACAGCCACCAACGGAGTGAATCTCTGGTCCTCTGATTTACTTGTATCGTCGGAGACAAGTCTGTATAGTCCCCATTCCACTGACTGAGCATGCACAGTTGTAATGGTCTTAGATGAATGCGCGCAAAAGGAACTATGTCCATTGCCGCTACCATCAAACCTATTACTTCCATGCACTGCGCTATGGAAGGAAGAGGAACAGAATGAAGTATTTGACAAGAGTTCAGAAGTTTTGATTTTCTGGCCTCTGTCAGAAAAATCCTCATTTCTAAGGAGTCTATTATTGTTCCCAAGAAGGGAACCCTTGTTGACGGAGACAGAGAACTTTTTTCTACGTTCACTTTCCACCCGTGAGATCTGAGAAAGGCCAGGACAATGTCCGTGTGAGCCTTTGCTTGAGGAAGGGACGACGCTTGAATCAGAATGTCGTCCAAGTAAGGTACTACTGCAATGCCCCTTGGTCTTAGCACCGCTAGAAGGGACCCTAGTACCTTTGTGAAAATCCTTGGAGCAGTGGCTAATCCGAACGGAAGTGCCACAAACTGGTAATGCTTGTCCAGGAATGCGAACCTTAGGAACCGATGATGTTCCTTGTGGATAGGAATATGTAGATACGCATCCTTTAAATCCACCGTGGTCATGAATTGACCTTCCTGGATGGAAGGAAGAATAGTTCGAATGGTTTCCATTTTGAACGATGGAACCTTGAGAAACTTGTTTAGGATCTTGAGATCTAAGATTGGTCTGAATGTTCCCTCTTTTTTGGGAACTACGAACAGATTGGAGTAGAACCCCATCCCTTGTTCTCCTAATGGAACAGGATGAATCACTCCCATTTTTAACAGGTCTTCTACACAATGTAAGAATGCCTGTTTTTTTATGTGGTCTGAAGACAATTGAGACCTGTGGAACCTCCCCCTTGGGGGAAGCCCCTTGAATTCCAGAAGATAACCTTGGGAGACTATTTCTAGCGCCCAAGGATCCAGAACATCTCTTGCCCAAGCCTGAGCGAAGAGAGAGAGTCTGCCCCCCACCAGATCCGGTCCCGGATCGGGGGCCAACATCTCATGCTGTCTTGGTAGCAGTGGCAGGTTTCTTGGCCAGCTTTCCTTTGTTCCAGCCTTGCATTGGTCTCCAGGCTGGCTTGGCTTGAGAAGTATTACCCTCTTGCTTAGAGGACGTAGCACTTGGGGCTGGTCCGTTTCTGCGAAAGGGACGAAAATTAGGTTTATTTTTGGCCTTGAAAGACCTATCCTGAGGAAGGGCGTGGCCCTTGCCCCCAGTGATATCAGAGATAATCTCTTTCAAGTCAGGGCCAAACAGCGTTTTCCCCTTGAAAGGAATGTTAAGCAATTTGTTCTTGGAAGACGCATCCGCTGACCAAGATTTTAACCAAAGCGCTCTGCGCGCCACAATAGCAAAACCAGAATTTTTCGCCGCTAACCTAGCCAATTGCAAAGTGGCGTCTAGGGTGAAAGAATTAGCCAATTTGAGAGCACAAATTCTGTCCATAATCTCCTCATAAGAAGAAGAATTATTATTGATCGCCTTTTCTAGCTCATCGAACCAGAAACACGCGGCTGTAGTGACAGGAACAATGCATGAAATTGGTTGTAGAAGGTAACCTTGCTGAACAAACATCTTTTTAAGCAAACCTTCTAATTTTTTATCCATAGGATCTTTGAAAGCACAACTATCTTCTATGGGTATAGTGGTGCGTTTGTTTAGAGTAGAAACCGCCCCCTCGACCTTGGGGACTGTCTGCCATAAGTCCTTTCTGGGGTCGACCATAGGAAACAATTTTTTAAATATGGGGGGAGGGACGAAAGGTATACCGGGCCTTTCCCATTCTTTATTTACAATGTCCGCCACCCGCTTGGGTATAGGAAAAGCTTCGGGGGCCCCCGGGACCTCTAGGAACTTGTCCATTTTACATAGTTTCTCTGGAATGACCAAATTCTCACAATCATCCAGAGTGGATAACACCTCCTTAAGCAGAGCGCGGAGATGTTCCAATTTAAATTTAAATGTAATCACATCAGGTTCAGCTTGTTGAGAAATTTTCCCTGAATCTGAAATTTCTCCCTCAGACAAAACCTCCCTGGCCCCCTCAGACTGGTGTAGGGGCCCTTCAGAACCAATATCATCAGCGTCCTCATGCTCTTCAGTATTTTCTAAAACAGAGCAGTCGCGCTTTCGCTGATAAGTGGGCATTTTGGCTAAAATGTTTTTGATAGAATTATCCATTACAGCCGTTAATTGTTGCATAGTAAGGAGTATTGGCGCGCTAGATGTACTAGGGGCATCCTGTGTGGGCAAGACTGGTGTAGACGAAGGAGGGGATGATGCAGTACCATGCTTACTCCCCTCACTTGAGGAATCATCTTGGGCATCATTTTCTCTAAATTTTGTGTCACATAAATCACATCTATTTAAATGAGAAGGAACCTTGGCTTCCCCACATTCAGAACACAGTCTATCTGGTAGTTCAGACATGTTAAACAGGCAAAAACTTGATAACAAAGTACAAAAAACGTTTTAAAATAAACCGTTACTGTCACTTTAAATTTTAAACTGAACACACTTTATTACTGCAATTGCGAAAAAGTATGAAGGAATTGTTCAAAATTCACCAAAATTTCACCACAGTGTCTTAAAGCCTTAAAAGTATTGCACACCAAATTTGGAAGCTTTAACCCTTAAAATAACGGAACCGGAGCCGTTTTTATATTTAACCCCTTTACAGTCCCTGGTATCTGCTTTGCTGAGACCCAACCAAGCCCAAAGGGGAATACGATACCAAATGACGCCTTCAGAAAGTCTTTTCTATGTATCAGAGCTCCTCACACATGCATCTGCATGTCATGCTTCTCAAAAACAAGTGCGCAATACAGGCGCGAAAATGAGACTCTGCCTATGATTAGGGAAAGCCCCTAGAGAATAAGGTGTCCAATACAGTGCCTGCCGGTTATTTTACATAATTCCCAAGATTAAAATAATTCCTCAAGGCTATGGAGTATAAAATATAAATCGATTTAGCCCAGAAAATGTCTACAGTCTTAGAAAGCCCTTGTGAAGCCCTTTTTTTCTTTCTGTAATAAAAATGGCTTACCGGATCCCATAGGGAAAATGACAGCTTCCAGCATTACATCGTCTTGTTAGAATGTGTCATACCTCAAGCAGCAAAAGTCTGCTCACTGTTCCCCCAACTGAAGTTAATTCCTCTCAACAGTCCTGTGTGGAAACAGCCATCGATTTTAGTAACGGTTGCTAAAATCATTTTCCTCTTACAAACAGAAATCTTCATCTCTTTTCTGTTTCAGAGTAAATAGTACATACCAGCACTATTTTAAAATAACAAACTCTTGATTGAATAATAAAAACTACAGTTAAACACTAAAAAACTCTAAGCCATCTCCGTGGAGATGTTGCCTGTACAACGGCAAAGAGAATGACTGGGGAAGGCGGAGCCTAGGAGGGATCATGTGACCAGCTTTGCTGGGCTCTTTGCCATTTCCTGTTGGGGAAGAGAATATCCCACAAGTAAGGATGACGCCGTGGACCGGACACACCTATGTTGGAGAAATAACAGACATAGCCTTCTTTATGGATTCAGAAACAAAATCTCTTATGTTATCAGGAACATTCTGCACCTTAGATGTTGAAGGAACTGCAACAGGCAATGGTACTTTACTAAAGGAAATATTATCTGCATTAACAAGTTTGTCATGACAATCAATACAAACAACAGCTGGAGGAATAGCTACCAAAAGTTTACAGCAGATACACTTAGCTTTGGTAGATCCAGCACTAGACAGCGATTTTCCTGTAGTATCTTCTGACTCAGATGCAACGTGAGACATCTTGCAATATGTAAGAGAAAAAACAACATATAAAGCAAAATTGATCAAATTCCTTAAATGACAGTTTCAGGAATGGGAAAAAATGCCAAAGAACAAGCTTCTAGCAACCAGAAGCAATACAAAATGAGACTTAAATAATGTGGAGAAAAAAGAGACGCCCATATTTTTTAGCGCCAAATCAGACGCCCACATTATTTGGCGCCTAAAATGACGCCACATCCGGAACGCCGACATCTTTGGCGCAAAATAACGTCAAAAAAATGACGCAACTTCCGGCGACACGTATGACGCCGGAAACGGAAGAATTTTTGCGCCAAAAAAGTCTGCGCCAAGAATGACGCAATAAAATGAAGCATTTTCAGCCTCCGCGAGCCTAACAGCCCACAGGGAAAAAAGAGTCAAATTTTTGAAGGTAAGAAAAAAATGATTAATTCAAAATGCATTATCCCAAATATGAAACTGACTGTCTGAAAAATAAGGAAAGTTGAACATTCTGAGTCAAGGCAAATAAATGTTTGAATACATATATTTAGAACTTTATAAACAAAGTGCCCAACCATAGCTTAGAGTGTCACAGAAAATAAGATTTACTTACCCCAGGACACTCATCTACATGTTTGTAGAAAGCCAAACCAGTACTGAAACGAGAATCAGCAGAGGTAATGGTATATATAAGAGTATATAGTCGATCTGAAAAGGGAGGTAAGAGATGAATCTCTACGACCGATAACAGAGAACCTATGAAATAGACCCCGTAGAAGGAGATCACTGCATTCAAATAGGCAATACTCTCCTCACATCCCTCTGACATTCACTGCACGCTGAGAGTAAAACCGGGCTCCAACTTGCTGCGGAGCGCATATCAACGTAGAATCTAGCACAAACTTACTTCACCACCTCCATCGGAGGCAAAGTTTGTAAAAACTGAATTGTGGGTGTGGTGAGGGGTGTATTTATAGGCATTTTGAGGTTTGGGAAACTTTGCCCCTCCTGGTAGGAATGTATATCCCATACGTCACTAGCTCATGGACTCTTGCTAATTACATGAAAGAAAATGGCTTACCTATCCCAGAGGGAATTTCTGACAGTCTTCTAGCATTACATGGTCTTGTTAGAAAAATGACTGATCATACCTGAAGCAGTTAAGCCTGCAAACTGTTCCTCCCAACTGATGTTCTCTTGTTTCAACAGTCCTGCGTGGGAACAGCAATGGATTTTAGTTACTGGTGCTAAAATCATACTCCTCTCAACAGAAATCTTCATCACTTTCTGCTGTAGAGTAAATAGTACAAACCGGCACTATTTTAAAATAACAAACTCTTGATAGAAGAAATAAAAAACTACAACTAACACCACATACTCTTTACCACCCCCGTGGAGATGCTACTTGTTCAAAGCGGCAAAGAGAATGACTGGGGGGCGGAGCCAGGGGGGGAGCTATATGGACAGCTCTGCTGTGTGTTCTCTTTGCCACTTCCTGTAGGGAATGAGAATATCCCACAAGTAAGGATGAAGCCGTGGACCGGACACACCAATGTAGGAGAAAAATATGTACTTTAAACAAAAGTCTTGTGGACTCTCGCCACCATGAAATAAATTAATTTAACAGGTAAGTTCTTACATAAATTAGGTTTTCTTTTATATATATATTTGGCAAGAGTCCACGAGTAACAATAAATGGAGGGATAAAATAACAAAATTTATGTTTACCTGATAAATGTATTTCTTTCTTGACACGATGAGTCCACTGATCATCATTAATTACTGTTGGGAATATCGCTCCTGCCCAGCAGGAGGCGGCAAAGAGCACCACAGCAAAGCTGTTAAATATCACCTCCCTTCTATCCCACCCCAGTCATTCGACCGAAGTAAGGGAGCGAAAGGAAGCAACAAGGTGCAGAGGTGTCTGAAGTTTACAAAATACTAACAACCTGTCTAAATAACAGGGCGGCCCATGGACTCATCGTGTCAAGAACAAAAATAAATTAAGCAGGTAAGCATAAATTTCGTTTTCTTTCTAATGACATGAGTCCATGGATCATCATTAATTACTGTTGGGAATCAATACCCAAGCTAGAGTACACAGATGATAAGGGAGGGACAAGACAGGAAACCTAAACGGAAGGCACCACTGCTTGAAGAACCTTTCTCCCAAAAGCGACCTCAGCCGAAGATAAAAAGTCAAATTTATAGAAGTTTGAAAAAGAGTGAAGAGAGGACCAAGTTGCAGCCTTGCAGAACTGTTCCATAAGGCTTCATTTTAAATGCCCAGGAAGAGTAAACGACCCTCGTAGAAAGAGCCGTTACTCCCTCGGAAGGCTGCTGTCCAGCAGTTTCATAGGCAAAACAAATGATAATCTTCAGCCACAAAGAAAGAAAAGTAGCCACAGCTTTCTGTCCCGAAGACTGAAGAAAATCCTTAGTCGCCTGTAAATAGAATTTTAGTGCACTAACCACATCCAGATTGTGTAAAATCCGTTCCTCCTGAGAAGAATTAGGACACAAGGAAGGAACAACAATCTCCTGATTAATGTTCCGGTCTGAAACTTCTTTAGGGAGAAACCCTAATTTATTCCGTAATTTATTACGTAAAAAGGAGAGACTCATACTGCAATACCGAGAGCTCTGAAAATCTACGAACAAATGAAATAGCGACAAGAAACAAAACTTTCCCAGATAACAACTTAATATCTAAGGAATGCATCAGCTCAAACAGAGCCCCTTGAAGAACTTTAAGAACTAAAATTAAGATTCCTAAAAGGAATAACTGGTTTCAATACAGACCTGAGCCTGACTAAGGCCAGACAAAACGATTGTACGTCTTGGAGTTCGTCAGACGTTTATGTAACAAAATAGACAAGGCAGATATTTGACCCTTTAGGGAACTTATCGATAACCCCTTCTCCAAACTTCTTGGAGAAAGGACAGAATTCTAGGAATCCGAACTCTACTCAATGAGTAGCCCTTGGATTCACACCAGGATATTTACGCCATATCTTATGGTAAATCTTCCTAGTCACAGGATTACGAGCCTGAATCATGGTCTCAATGACCGCTTCCGAAATCCACGCTTGTATAAAATTAAGTGTTCAATCTTGAAGCAGTCAGCTTCCGAGAAACTAGATTTGGATGAAAGAAGGGTCCTTGAATAAGACGGTCCTTCCTTAAAGAAAGTCTCCAAGGTGGAAGAGATGACATGTCCACCAGGTCTGCATACCAAATCCTGCGAGGCCACGCCAGTGTAAGGAGGATCACCGACGCCCTCTCCTGCTTGATTCGAACAATGACCCGAGGTAAAAGAGCAAACTGAGAAAATAGGTATGCAAGACTGAAATGCCAAGGTACCATCAGAGCGTCTATCAGTACAGCCTGAGGGTTCCTTGACCCATACCACGGAAGCTTGGCATTCCGCCAAGTCATGAGATCCAATTCCGACTGACCCCCTTTGAGAGTCAGGTTGGAAAACACTTCCGGATTGAGTTCCCACTCCCCCGGGAGAAAGGTCTGCCTGCTTAGGAAGTCTGCCTCCCAGAGGTCAACTCCTGGAATTTGGATCGTCAGACAGCAATTGTGGGTTTCCGCCCACTGAATGATCTTGGCTACCTCTGTCATGGCCAAGGAATTCCGAGTTCCTCCATGACGGGTGGACTAAGCCACTGAAGTTATATTATCCGACTGGAACCTGATGAACCGGGCCAAAGCTAACTGAGGCCAGGCGAGCATTGAAGATTGCTCTCAATCCAGAATGTTCATGTGTAGAACAGACTCCGACCGAGTCCATGTTCCCTGAGCCTTTAGAGAGCCCCAAACTGCTCTCCATCTCAGAAGGCTGACACCTGTTGTCACAATCACCCAAAAATATCTGCAAAAGCAGGTTCCCTGGGAGAGATGATCCCTAGACAACCATCAAAGTAGAGATCCCTTGTCTCCTGCTCCAGCTGTAATCGTGGAGACAGATCAGCAAAATCTCCGTTCCACTGCCTGAGCATGATTAATCGCAGATGTCTGAGGTGGAAACGGGCGAACGGGATGATGTCCATTGCCGCTACCATCAGCCCAATTACCTCCATGCACTGTGACCGAAGAGAGGACTGAAGTGCTAGGCAAGAATTAAAAATTCCTTGATTTCCTTACTTCTGTCAGAAAAATTTATTGATAAGGAGTCTTATGGATCCCAAGAAAAACTACCCTTGTAGTTAGAACTGAGGGACTCTTTTCCAAATTCACCTTCCATCCGAAAATTGAGAAAATTCTGGAAGCTGTGGCAAGGCCGAACGTAAGAGCCCCGAGCGGGAAGAGTTTGTCTAGAAAGGCAAACCTTAGAAAATTGTGATGGTCCTTGGGGATGGGAACCTGCAAGTAAGCGTCCTTTAAATCCACCATGGTCATATTAACCGACTCTCTTAGACCCAAGGAAGAATGGAACGAATAGTTTCCATCTTGATTAGACTCATGAATAAAATCGGTCTGACGGTTCCCTCCTTCTTGGAAACCACAAACAGAATGGAATAGAATCCCAGACCTCATTCCTGCTTTGGAACAGAAACTATCATTCCCAGGTCGGAGAGGTTCCGTACAAGTGTAAGAATGCCTCTCTTTTTGTCTGGTCTGCAGAAAATCTTGAAGGCAGAACCTGCCCTTGGGAGGAAAAATCTAAAACTCCAGTTTGTGTCTTGAAACCAAGCTTGAACGAAGAAGGAAAGCCTGCCCCCCACAAGATCCGGTCCTGGATCGGAGGCAGGCTCTTCATGCTGTCTTTGATTCAACAGCAGGCTTTTTGGATTGCTTTCCCCTATTCCAAGACTTATTGGGTCTCCAGGAAAACTTGGACTGCTCATGATTGGAAGAGGGAGTGGAAGGATTTTCCTTGAAAATTCGAAAAGAACTAAATTTACTCTGACGTCCGTTTTATTTCTCTTTACCTTCTCTTTACCTCCCGTAATATCAGTTATCTCCGTCAAACCAGGTCCAAACAAGGTCTTTCCCTTGTAAGGAATCGTCAAAAGTTTAACCATAACGCTCTGCAGGCCAATATAGGAAGCCTGAAATCTTAACTCCCAGCTTAATAACCTGAAGGGAAGCATCTGTAATAAAGAAGTTGGATAACTTCAAGGCCCTTATCCAGTCCTGGATTTTTTCGAGGGAAGTGTCTGTCC
Organism: Bombina bombina; assembly: GCF_027579735.1. Lineage (NCBI taxonomy): Eukaryota > Metazoa > Chordata > Amphibia > Anura > Bombinatoridae > Bombina > Bombina bombina. Next base: position 617,727,715 of record NC_069503.1, on the reverse strand, counting down.
CATAGAAATAGACAACACATCAAACCAGTATGCTGCCGCACTAGTGACATTAACACTGCAGGTAGCCATTGTAAACCCTGGTGTACATACATACTTTTGAGAGACCCCTCTAACTTCTTATCCATAGGATCTTTAAAGAAACAACTATCCTCTATGGAAATAGTAGTCCTCTGACTAGCGTGGAAATTGCCCCTTCCACCTAAGGAACAGTCAGCCAAGACTCCTTAATAGAGTCTGTTATAGAAAACATCCATTAAAATTAGGAGATGGAGAAAAAGGGATACCCGGTCTCTCCATTCCTTAGCCATAATCTCTGTAGCCCTTTCTGGTACAGAAAAAACTTCCACCATGGAGGGCAAGTCAAAATGCTTGTTTAGTTTTACTGTACTTTTTAGGATTGACTACGCCGGTAGTGTCGGAGTCATCCAGGGTAGCTAAAACCTCCTTAAGTAGCAAACGGTGTCCAAGTTTAAACTGAAAGAAACAACTTCAGTATCAGATAAAGGTATTACACAGACAGAGTCTGAGATTTCCCCTTATATACTACCGAAGTATCTTCCTCTTCAGGCATGACACATTCGGAATTGCTACTACTGTATCAGCAACGTTATTCACTAATTAAATACATTTCTTCAAGCATTTTCCCTGCAGCAAGGGAAAAGCAGACAATGCATCAGATATCGCCAATGACATTAGAGAAGCAATGTCTTGCAAGGTAAATCCAGGTGGAGTTTGAGAGGAAGCACAGGGCACTGCATGTGTGGGCTATAAAAATGTTGGACACTTGAGGAGAAATTTTTTATCCCTATAGTAAAGTTCTCTCACAACATAAGGAACAGAAAAAGGGATTGGTGGTTTCACATTTGTTTCAAAAACATAAGGTGACACGTTGAAGGGCCTCTTGGACCAATCTGACTCACATATGGATGATCAAATAAAAGTCTTAACTTTTTTAATAAAAATTAATACAGAAAAAACGTTACTGTCTCTTTAAAATTTTAAAGCGTAACTTTTTTTTATTTATGTGTGCAGAAATGGCTGAATAGGTACACAAATACTGCAAAACCCCTCTACAACTCAGCTTAACCTTGCTGAGGTGCCTGCCAGCCCTTCTGACACCGGTGAAAATCTCAGTAAAAATTCCGGACTCAGCTGTAGCGCTCTCCAGGCCTATGTGCACTCTGATTTAAAATCCTCCGTTTCTTCCGATAAGCGGAAGTGCTAGGAAAATGGTGCGCAACTAAATTGGCGCCACACAAAGCTCCGCCCATCGTGGGCGCTTCAATAGCCATCTCCGGTTGCCATTATTATTACTAAGTTAAACCACCAGGAGAATAAATAACAGACTGATCAGTTTCAGGTTTCTAGGCAGCTGCTTAGCCCGTGTGCTAAAAGTTATCAGTGAAACCACCTCACACTGAGCTCGCTTACTGAAGTACAGCTCATTGTGTCAATAAGTAATCCCCTAAGACCCTAGGAGAATCTATACCTCTTTTACAAAGAGCCTAATTTCAATGAGGTCTGTATGAAAAATAAAGTGTCCAACCTTTTTCTGAGTTTACTTTCTACCCCCAGAAATAAAGTCAGCACTTACCTCATCTTCTGCCTGACAGCAAGGCAGTTTCCAGGTTTGAGAGGTCCTCTCCCTCACATGGACCTGTAAATAAACAAAAGTCCTGAGTAATATTCCTCAGGTTTTCAGGGTAAGGGCAGTATCAGTATATGGGAGGCACAGTGAGAATTATGTCCCACAAGTTCCCATTGCTCTAAAGCCACCACTGCTCTACTGAAGAGACTGATATGGACTACGGCTACACCCTAGAACAAAGCAGCACAATCTTGTACTACTTTTAAAAATAATAAACTCTTGATTGAAGAATCTTTCTAACACCTAATTTACCACCTCTTTGCTCTTAACATAGGCAAAGAGAATGACTGGGGTGGGATAGAGGGGAGGTGATATTTAACAGCTTTGCTGTGGTGCTCTTTACCGCCTCCTGCTGGGCAGGAGTGATATTCCCAACAGTAATTAATGATGATCCGTGGACTCATCGTGTCATTAGAAAGAAAACGTTTTTTTTTCTGTGAGAAATTAAATCCAAGAAAAACACACAAAAACTCAAATTATAGGCGCAACCATGAAACGAAGAGAACTGAATGAGAAGAACCTTTCTACCAAAAGCTGCTTCTGAGGAGGCAAAAACATCAAAATGGTAAAATTTAGTTAAGGTATGCAGAGAAGACCAAGTGGTGCTTTGCAAATCTGATCAACTGAAGCTTCATTCTTGAAAGCCCAAGATGTGGCCACTGATCTAGTAGAATGAGCTGTAATTCTCTAGGGCAGAGACTAAACCTGCCTCCAAGTAAGGTTTATGAATCAAATGTTTCAACCAAGAAGTTATAAAAATAGCCAATGCTTTCTGGCCTTTCCTAGGACCAGAGAACAGAACAAACAGACTAGAAGTTTGCCTGAAATCCTTAGTAGCATCAACATAATATTTTAATGCTCTAACAATGTCCAGAGAATGAAAAGCTTTTTCAATAGCATTTTTCAGATTAGGACACGAGGGA